>NC_083545.1:3618516-3919226 GCF_018135715.1 Danaus plexippus
CTAAGGAATCATTAAAAACCACAAATAGATTTTGATTTTCTTATTATCTGTAATGGATAAAGAAAGAAAATTAATTATCTTCTACTTATTTTTTTTAATACGTTCAAATTATGTTACTTTGTTCAGAAAACATCCGAAAATAAGGGATTTAAATTTTGCTGAATAAAATCCTGAATCTTTAGTTTTAAATTTTCAATTAAAAAAAGTCAGTCAAGCGATGCGGCTAAATATAGCCGGATATATAAGCTTCATAATCGAAAATCAAACAGTTAAGAAGCGGTGTGCAAACGGAAAGCGAATTGGAAATGAAATTTGCGTTTGATATGCGGTTCTTTTGGCCTCAATCCGTTCCACTTTGACTCTTTAAAGTCTTGAATTTTAATATTTCGATTAATTGATTCATTTCTATTCAGATATAAGAACTGGTTTGCCTTATATAAGTCTGCGACTTCTTTAAACATTGAGTCGTAAGGATACAAGATTAAATTATCACTGTACTATAGAGTACATACATATATGTGTAGTAATATCTACACAGATATTATAAATTTATTAAAAAAGTTCTTGCATATTTGTACATAAATAGTGTTATTTTAAAATAATGATAATTTGATTTTCCTTTGTAGATTATTTCGGTTTTCAAATAAAATACCTTCTATAGAATATCTTTTTTCATGTGTTAACAATTCTTAATTATAAATGTTATATCTAACAGCTATCTGAACTCATTATACTTAATGTAAAACCTAGTAACTAACAGTTTCCAATGAAAGTAGGTGAAGCTTGTAGATTTTCCTATCAAATTATACTTAGTACAAATAAGACGCTGTCATTAGACATCATGTTTGTTTGAACAGCTAATTTATTGCGTTTTCTTGTGAGGTATAAAGTAGAACTAATGATAGAGCATGTTCTATTTAAACCGGCTCTTTGGGAGGTTTACTTAATACGGAAAACGTCTTAAGCAATGGCAACTATATTGTACAAGTACTCGTTTATTTACTAACATATACACTACAGTAAAGTCTTTTGTAATTCGAAGTTACTAATCTCAATCGAACTTTAAATAAAACAACATCATTAGAAAGATGATATTTACCACCGAGACTATTATCGCTATTATATCGCTAATGTCCACAAAAACGTCATTATGAAAACGTGGTACAGGTCACGTCTAATACCGCGGAGTAAAATGACCATAAACATGAGAAACAAATCATAACAATTTCAGAACAAATGGCCTGTTATACGATTTTGTTTTATTTTGATTATCAAATCATGGGAAAAGTTAGCGTTTGATATTAATCTCAGGCATGGGAGCGGAAACAATAACATAGAAATGTTTTAAGCAAATTGTTCGGTTATTAGAAGAAAAACAGTTTAATTTCTTTATTATCCGATTTATCTATGAACGATTACACTATAAAGTTTTATACTTACAATTATCTAAAATTAAAATTACTCCGTTTATATCTAATTGTACATTGCGTGTATTACATTTATATTATTATCCTTATTAATTGATAATGACATCAATAAGACCTTAAGTGAAACTGCCAGACGTTTATTGTACCTCATTGTCCCTCCCACGCTCATTATGTCCATCGTAGTATAGATTAACATACAATACTTTAACACCTTCAATGAACAAAACGGTTACTTCCCATACATATGTCTCGCAACTAACGATAAAAATGATGTAACATAGCCCTTTATTACAGTATCAAACGTTGACTTTTAATTCATAATATTAACTTAATTGTTATAAATAAAAATAAAAACTTTATTTAAAAAACTGTACACTATATTTCTATTAACAAACACAAAATATTAAGTCGTTCTATATTTCTCAAATGTAAACATTATATAAAAATATAAATAAAAAAATTAATTTAAATTCATTTTATCATATCGAGTCCACAAAATGGCCATAATAAATCTATTTAAACATATTTTATAGCTCTTTAACATAAGATAATACGGAGTTTCATTTCAAACATTACAACGGTAACATAATTCATAACAATGATTCAACGAGTTAAAGCATTATCTTCACCGAGCAGTAATTTCTTTGCATTTCCCACCAGCTTGACACAAGTTGGGTTCATAATGGCGTATGTCATTCCGCGATATAATCGCACATTAACGTTGAATAGACACCTTTTAATAGCCCGTAACAGCCTTTTCTCTTTAATAGTATTTACTCGACAACTCTATATGATTTTCAAAGTGTATTTTCATTCTATATTACGATATCACTGTTGCAGTTACTCTACCAGATACGTAAAACAAATTACTTTTGATAGTCGTTACTCTCGTTGCATGAGATTAATTACTTTACGTGATTCAAGTAAGCGAATATAATTTTCCTTAACAATGTTAACGTAACAGGACAAAGTCTGAAGTATTTTGTACTCTTCATCAGTTTTTTCACTATTTGCGTAAACATTTAGAATGATGACAAAAAGATAAAATAAGTTTTTCTGTATGTTCATTCTCTCTTAAAACTTATTAAACAATACTAAGTAATTATCATTATTTATTATAAAATATTTCATAGCGTTCATTTATATCAAATACATAAGTCCTTAGTAAAAGTCATTACCTACTTACTGTCAATGTTTTAAAGTAATAATAATATAATTACTAATTTCATATTTCGATTGGATATCTCTCTTATTAATAAATGTTCAATACATTTTATCGTCAATACAAAGCATTGGGGCCGTTTGTTAAATTCCTTACCCTTTTATTAATAATTGAGAGCTTACTCAAGTATAGGGGCCCTCGATCACATTAAATAGACATAACTGAATTGGTCCTACAAAACATCTACTTGCCCTCAATGTTATGTATTCTATTAAGGAAATGCTTTGTGTATTTTTTTATAATAAAAAAACAACTTACTCGAAGACGAAAAACAACTTACTCGAAGACGAAGATTTTTTTATACAATAAATATTCCTTTATATAAAATATTTTTACATTAAATTTTGTAGAAAATATAAAAAACAAAAAAAAATATTGCCAATATATATATCTATCTCCTTTACATATATATCACACTGAATTTTTTTTGTGATGTTTTTTTTTAATACAATAGAAAATAATAAGGCAACATTTCCTACCATTTATCTTTTATACAGATAAAACTTAAAAGGCGCCGTGAAAATATAATTGAATCATATTTTTAATTGTAGAAATCCATTTTAGGTTCGACAGATTGTCGTTATCTCTAATAGGTATAAGTAGACTACTTCTACGCCTACGGTTCCGCCCGCGTGCATACAAAAATATTAACCACACGATATTTTATTGCACATAATGTTGAAACAACTAATTGAAAAACTAAATCGTCTATGATATTTATAGTAACATTTATAAAGTATGAAAGATTTAGAATTAAATAAGTCATATAACAAAATACGTTTTATTGTAACGTGTATACCTAATAATATTTTATACAAGGTTAAAAAACTTTTCCCATCTCACGTTTAATTATCCACCACTTGTAGATTCGCGACCTATTGTCAGCAGCATTAAAATTGTACCAGAGGTACTCGTTTTTCAACTAAAGGGCTGAAAATGTTTTTTACGCCAACAAGTTTTTTAACCGACTGCGCAAAAGATAACACAAATACATCGATATTTTTGTGTGTTATTACTTCATACTAACATCGCTGTATTCTAAATTTAGGCTTATTATATTTGTCTATATCACTTCGAGTGTTATATTAATTATTTGATTTAAAATTTTATAATAATTTAGAACAGCAAGAGCTAGTCTACAGTCACGTCTTATTCTGTCAATCATATTACGTTAATAAAAAAATACATAAAAATGTTATTACGGAAAGGAATACCGCAGATTTTATATAGGCGCTATAAGCCGTAAGAAAGGTCTAGTTTAAAATAATTGCTTATGAGTTGGCTTTCGGACTGGCTTTATGGACGTACAAGCTCGCGGCAATGCACCTTTAATAGCTTTTGAAGCGATGCATACAAAACGGTACAGTGATAAAATTAATAAATAATGCTAAATGTAGCCAATAACAACTAATTACCCTATATTAATACAAAAAAAAAATGCAGTTTTGAATCCACTTTACGACCTTTCTCCACTTTCATTGAAACAGTGTAAATAAGATAAAAATTTTAATTCTTAAATCCAAATCACATTAAAAAGCCTAAGACTTAACAAATGGATTATGTAATGGAGTATAATTGGAGAGATCGTTTTATCTTTTAAATATTAAACAGAAATCTTAAAATCAACTAGAGTTTTTTCTTAACATTTCAAAATTCTAAACATCATTAATTGTTTCAGATTAAATCACTGGACTGAAAACTCTTCAAAGCCGATTAAAATTTATATACACACTAGACGTAAGTATATCTTTTGTAATAATTTTGCTATTGTGAAAGTTAAATAACATAATATATTTGCCGAGAAAAGTTTCATATCAATCATATTTCAAATTTATTATTTGAAAATAGAAGCGAGAATGTTTAGAAACATGAAAGTTTCGTAACAAGCCGACAAAACCTATAAATGTCAATGTGTACCTTTAAAAATTCAAACCCTTCTGTTGGTAGAAGTGTGTTAGCGTTCCATATTCAATAGCTATCGTTATAGACAGTTGTACGTTTTAGAACGTTCCGTTATATTTGTCGGCCATTAACGGTAGTATCCTTTTAATATGCATTGACCGAATTCATCGTCCGATAATATCATTCGAGAGCTAAGCGCAATTGAGTTTAATTAAATATGTAATGCAGAGCATCTGCAGCGTTATTTATTGCATCTGGTTCTTGATTTGAATTTAAATTAAATTCGGTATTATAGGCTCGATCAAATAAATAGACTTAAATAATAACTTTATAGATTATGCATATTAATTACATCACTTATTTTAAATTTACTGCACTCTCAATTCTGTCCCGTTTACATTTTGCCGCATCCCACTGAAGGTAGACATAAAAAGCAATATCCTTTATGACCTACTTCGATGACGTTATACAATTATTTATTTCTATCAATTACAAGAATATTTGGACCATCATATCGTATCACAAAGAAGTCAATATTTGATGATTTATGTGAATGTTCATTTGTAATCACGAGTAATGCTTTAAAAGATCCTATTCTCATGCCTGAACGAAGCCGAGATAAACAGGATACCACATAATTTACAGCGGAAGCTCGAGAATGATTAGTAGGTTACTCCAAGTAGGGTCGGGTCACTTGGGTCCTCGGACATATACGGAGGAAGATTGCATTCCAAGTTCCGACAGGTTAGCGGAATATAACTGGACTACATGCGGTAACGATGCGTGCCAGTAACCGTTCAATACTGTAGGGGACGGTAAAACATTATATACTTGTGTAACCAATTTAAATGTTAACTTATATCTATTTTTTACTCAAAGCTTTCCGACATAGATTGTATTGATAAATTTGTCGACTACTTAAAAACGGTGTAGTAGATTTTCCCTAACAACGTAACAGGTATCCAGAAATGACTTAATTTACGTAACCTTAATATTAAAGACAAAGCCCTGACGATTTAAAAGGATCGCATAGAATATAGAATATAAAATGTAGATCATAAATCGCAGAGGTTTTTTAACAGATACATATTTCAAATGTAACGGTTCTGAATCAGTATTTCAACTTTCCTATTAAAAACACATGACAAAGTTGCTTTCATTCATTTTGATCAGATTACTGCTTTCTCCTAATGACATGTTTTCAAATAACAACATTCCAAAACGACAGCTAGTTTAAATTTTTCAATTAATACGTTTTACGATAGCGATCTTTACATCGATCGAACTGTTGTCATATATAAATTTTATATTCTTATTCAGTCAATACCTTTTTTTGGCGGTGAATACATATCCTTAATTATTCTAGTTGAAATACTTATAATGTCAAAGAAATTCAGATTTTCGCTTTATTGCCAAACGGAGAAAGTAAAGGGCCGTGCTTTCTCTTGACACTGTTGACCTCAGCCCCACCTATAGTTAAGATATATCAGTACCAATCATACCTTCAATTGTGATAGTAACATATACTCTTAATTCGTAATTTTGTAAAGCCTCGTAACTTTGTCTTGAAACTATTCTGATACCAGCTGCTTCCCGCACCATATTCTTTCAGACTTATGTAGATAACTTAATCAAAAAAAATTGCCATTCTAATGCTATATGAAGTATTCTCGAATCTATGCAGTTATTTTTTCAAAATGGACCATAAATAACACAACCGTTATGACAAATTGTTCCCCGGAGAGATTTTATTAAAAATAAAAATATATGTTTTTGTTAAGGCTACATATTTTGAATAAACTTAAATTAATAAACGATAAGTCCGCGATACATCAGCTTTATAAATTTCTTTTCTTAATCATTTTCACATAAATTGTGAAGAAATAATTAATGACTTTTAATTAAGCCTTATTTATTTAATCGCTCATAAATCTTGATGAGGTATAAGTATGAAATATAAATTTTCGATATCGTATTGTAATTATGTATTATAAGTTGAAAATGGCAATTCTTGTGCTCTACTTCATTATTTGACTTGACTTATACTTAATTTAGGCCAAAACAAGAAAAGAATTGACATTAAATGAAAAAATGTAAGCTTAGAAACAGATTGTATAAACTTTATGTCGGTTTACAATAATTTTGTTATAACCATATCTCAACAAATCACAACATTATTTTTTTTTGGCAGACGTTGTTTCAAAGCAAAGAGAACTATTCACTAAGTCGGTCAAATAAAAACAAAAGTTGTCTTACGAGTTTTTAAGATGAGCAGGTCGAAGGCATCCACTTGCGATTTACGATTTGACCTCAAATATTAATATAGAAATTGATCCGTAAGTTGATTAAAAGGAACTTGGTCTACTTTTCTCGTTTTTTGACATTTTTTTGACCTTTATGGTCCCGAAGAAACGAAAAGTTACTTCTATTAAATAGCGAACAAAGATAATATTTTATTCAATAATCTGCCCCCACATGCGTTTAGTTCATTAAATGAACATTTTTCACTTTCCAAATTAGACCCAAACAACAAACTTAAGTAGATATATTATAAAAATGTTAATATTAAAAATGTCAATTTAATCTTTCCAGTATAAAAATTTTCTGACTTAATAGTAATATGCCTTATACTTTAGTAATTATCAAAAATTAACTAGAATTTATTCAGCAATGTCATTTGTTATTCTAAAAACAATAGTATCAAATTTTTTTAAGACACCACACCAAAAGTCTAAACATTTTTAGATTAAAAAACTTTTTATATCCAACCGAACATTACCTTCAAACTTAAATCGTATATCGCGGTCATTGACCTGAGATGAAAAATAACCAACAGAATGTTTTATTCCGTACCAAGTTCGTGCTAATGTCGTCGAACCGTCTACATGGAATGCTATTGTGGTTTGAGCACACATATAAAAATAACGAATATAAAAGTTTTATTTATTTTATCGCGAAAATATATTTCACAGACAAATAATAATAATAATATGTAGAAGAAAAGACTTAGGAATACTGAAATATTTTAAGTCTTACACATTCAAAGAACAACATTCTATTGTTCCTATTAAAGTTGTAAAGAAAAAAGAAATCAATACCAAGCAATAATGATGTAAATGAAACATGTATGTATGGGAAATGATAAATGCTGACTCTAGAGCAATGTAAAACGTATCTAAGGTCCCGGCGACACCAAGTCTCGTCTGTTCTCGAGGTCCGTTACCAACGTGAGCCGTTATTCACCTGTTTCATTCATACAGTTTCTCTTTGGACGGTGCATGGCATAATAATACAGTGTAAAATTAATAATCTTGGTCTACCAGTTTTATCTATATAAACATAGGACTGTTATACAATTTGAAAATCGATTAGATTTACTTTCAAAATTTAATAAATTATATTTACGTAAACAAACGAAATCGTGATGACAAATTATACGGCAACTTAGAATTACATTGCTATTCATAACAAAATAAGTTATTTTTAAAACACGCGGTGTAGAAAAATATTAATAAAGAATTTCATCAATGACGTCGACATTTCGACTTGATATGTGTCAAAAAAATGATTAATTATTGGGTTTGAACGTATTTTTATAACGTCGGTTTATGTCAAAAAATAAGTTTAATATATTTTTTTTAACTATACTAGAAGGGCCTTATTTCATTAAATATTATATTAGTACTAAGAAAAACTGTAACTATTTTAATTCATTTGTTGAACTTAAATTAATTCTGTCTTTTAATTTCCAGTTCAACCTGTCTCATGATGCCGCGGTCAGGCGAAAGTGTTAGATAGTTTGATCGCCGCAACAGCATGGGTGCAAATATGGGCAAGAACTCGAGCCTGCTCGACGCGCTGCCTTCCACGCAGGGAACGCTCCACGTCGTCATGCTAGGACTGGACTCGGCGGGTAAAACTACTGCACTATACAGACTGAAGTTTGACCAGTATCTCAACACCGTCCCCACGATAGGCTTTAACTGCGAAAAAGTGAAAGGCACAATCGGTAAATCTAAAGGTGTTAATTTTCTCGTTTGGGATGTCGGCGGACAAGAAAAACTCCGGCCTCTATGGAAATCATACACACGATGCACGGATGGCATAATATTTGTTCTCGATTCTGTTGACGTCGAGAGAATGGAAGAGGCTAAAATGGAGTTAATACGTACAGCAAAGTCACCAGATAACACAGGGGTGCCTATATTGGTGCTGGCAAATAAACAGGATTTGCCTGGTGCAAAGGAACCAAGAGAACTAGAAAAGCTATTGGGATTGCATGAACTCGTATCTTCTCCGCATGGATCCCGAGATGCGCACTCATGGCACGTGCAACCAGCCTGCGCTATTACTGGAGAAGGACTGCATGAAGGCCTCGAAGCTCTTCATGAAATGATATTGAAGAGAAGAAAATTGGCGAAGTTGCAAAAGAAGAGAGTGAGATAAAGATCCTGCCATAGGATCAATTATTTGGATAATCGACTAATCTAAGACTTTCATAACAATGCTCATTTTACGTGGATAATTCAATAATTTCCTCCTATCGAACACCAAATATACATGTTGTTTTTTACTGTAAGTTTATAGTGTTTTATGAGGAACTTTCATCCATTTAGTATTGCTCAACTTTGTTTAATATTTCTTTTTAAATTTTCTGATAGAGAATATTTAATGCTTATCAATGTGTTTAAAAATAATAACAGATATAAAAAACCTAGGCCAATAAAACAAATATGGCAATAATTTTGGTAGCCAATTTTATAAATATCAGCTTGGAATGATAGAATACTTTGGACCAATTTTAATTATTGAAGATAGATTGAATGTCAAAATTATTTTAATTTGAAAAGGTTTATTGAAATTTTAAAGTTTAGCACAAATAGATTCATTACCAAATACCAAAGGAAATTACATATTAGGTAGGTTATCATATACACATCAATATTGTCATAAACTGCTATAGAAGAGGATTGTGGTCATCTAGACATACGGAACCCTGCTTAGCCGTGTTTTAGATAAAAGCGTGAAATCATTGTTGTAACTCCGCAAAAAAATCTTTATATTTAGTGTTATAGTGGACCTCTTGTAAATAACAAATTGTAAATACATTATAATAGTAATGCTCGCTTTTAATTATATTCTGTACACTTAGTAGATCTTCATCTATATATTCATCTCCAACCAAATCAACGACAGTTTCGATGTATTTCATTACAAATGCCAAGAACACGCTGATTCAGCGTCACACACGCAAAATTAATCTTAAAACTGATCGTGCAGAGGCTCCAGTTGAACTTCGTATAGTACATTGAACATTTGCATCACACTATATATAGTCAAGAATTTGGAAAAAGGATTATTTATAAGTAACGAATCACATCAAACATGTGACTCATGAAAAGAGCATCAGGGATATAACAATAACATTAATATTAGGTATTTATTTATTTACTCATAGTTATAAAACTTAGCGTACATTGTATAACCATTGTATTAAAAATTATTTTACCAGAATTTATTTTATCCGCCCTGTAAATATGTAAATTTTAATGTAGTTATTTGTCAATACCAAGAAACCAAACATTTATATGAGTAGGTAAATTGCTTTTGTTATTAAATTTGTTTTAAGAAAACATTGAGGTGTTTGTAAATGTATTATCTTTTATGGCGATACATAAATGTTATTATAATGAATCCCCGTAATAAAGTCTGTTTTCAATAAAATTGTTTATTTTCTATAAAAAAAATATTCATAATTTATCGTCAGAATTTACAACATAATCGGTTAAAGTTAAACTTTGAAGGTATTTTGCTGGATCCTCATTTGGCGTCCAATCCGTAAATAAATGCAAATACTCCTTTTCTGCCTCCGTTAATATTTCATTTTTATCTTTTTGAAAATTTTTACAATTTCTATCAATTTTAAATTTGTTTGTAATTTTTGACTGGCGAGTATCAACGGGTTTGTAAACATTTTCCGTATCAAGACCATGTGCCTGGAGCAGTTCTCGTTCAAGCCTATGAAATAATCGTAGTTCATTAGCGGCATGAACAGCTCTCCTTAATTTTACCTTCTCTGCATTTACGCATCTCGTTATAGCGCGTCTGACAGAGGAACTTTTTACAGTGTCCAAGCGCTTCGAATAATCCATATAGAGCCTTTCAATAGCGCTGGCCACAGCTACAATATCCATATTTAAAGGTTTCTCATAAAAAACCTTCTCAAAACAAAAATCTAAATTTAACTTAAGTTTTAGAACATCGATAGCAGCAACACTATCAAAAAATAAGCCAAACAAAATTTTAAAAAATTTCGCCTTCAAATAATCACATCGCTCTTCACACTGTAACAAAATATTTTCAAACTTATTTATATAATTTTTAATGGACGCTGTATCTTTTTTAATGATATCTCTCAAGATTTTTATTTCATCATTAAGAGTTTTTGTATAGGGTGTCAATTGATGTACATGTGCAAAGTGATGAAGTTGTTGTGTTTCCATAGCTTCAAAAACTTCAATTAAATCTTTCGGCTGTGTAAAATACAGAGCTGGTTTAATAGGTGTCGAAGCGCAAAGTTTTTGCATTTTTTCAAAAATCACAGTGAAATTGTCTTCTTCGCACGTGTCGCCGTAATCAAAACCACGGGCTTCAATTTCAACCGACTTAGCAAAATCCCTATGTTTTAACCTCCATGATGGCGGCGACAGGTAATATAGGAAACGTCCATATTTTTGCTGCAGACTAAATCTGTATTCTAAACCGATAATTCTCGCCATGATTGTAAATTTCTCAGCCGCTAGATTCTCTAATTCCAATGATTTTGACTCAACTTTAGCTTTCAATTTATCCCATTTTGCTAATAACCCTCTTGAATTTTTGTAGTCCTCTGATATGAAAGTATCAAAATACTTTGCCTGGTCTGTTAACATCCCTGATATCAAATTAAAAATACGTTTCTCATTGCGAAAGTTTGTCTCAACGTTTAAGTTACAATCTTTTCTTAAACCAGTTTCCAATTTCATTTGCAATGTTCTATTTATAGAGTTTTTAAAACTTTTATATACAAAATTATCAAATCTAAATGACCGTTCAAATACACACCTATTAATAGCGTCTTCCATATCAGTAACAGTAGCAACGTCTCCAGTAGAATCGCTAATGTACAAACGGTTTTTTATATCTGTGCTTTTAATTTTATACTTTTCATGTATTGGAATAGCTAGCATTCGCAAAAATCGATCTCTATTTTGAGCTTTCGAATACATTTTATATGGAAGAAGTATTTTAGCCCTTTTTAGCTTTTCAACTGGTAATAATTCTGTTTGAGGTAATGTATATCGTTTTAAAGTAGTATCCGAAGGCTTTCTTAAAGATCTTTTCAAAATACGTGACATTGTTACCTTCTTTTCTGGGGGCATCCAAAAACAATTCTGATAAAATTTTGGTTTCGGTACATTTATAACAATGGAAGGCGTATCATTCTCCATTATTGTGTAAATTAAATAACTTCAAAACGTAAATAATATTTTCAAGACCATCGAGAGTTGAATTGCAACTTCATATTTTAATATAGATTTAAAAGATTGCCAGAAATTATAAAATCTTTACAAAAATCCTTGACTTTTTATATGATACATCGATTATGGCAAAACAGATTTTCGTGGTACCCATTCGAAAGCTGGTTTTACATAACTATAATACTCTTTCAAATAGGGCCCAGGATTCATACCCTCACACCATTCAGTAAACGACAGCAATCCCTCTCGTTCCTCTGCACTTACTTTGTATTTCTTAGGTTTCTTCCGTTCACCACTAGCCATTTGCGATTTACGTCTTTCGGCTATGACTAAAGCTATTTTGCTCTTTTTGTCCAAAAACTTCGGGATAACCGGCCTTTTGTAAACGGCTGGGGGCAGGAATGCTTTATTCATTGCATTAGTCATTTCACGGAAAGCTCTTAATTCCCTTTGAGCTTTGTAAGCATTTGTCATTGTTTTGAGATCTTGTGCAAAGAAATCATTACGTGCTTGATTCACTATTTTAAAATCTAAAGAATCTAATCGCAAATTGTAATCTTCATACATTACTTCCAAAATTTTCATTGGATCCTGTAAATTCTGATGACCCTCTTCACATTTGCCAAAAATTTGTTCATATACATATTCGATACATATTTTTAGTTTCAAGGTGTTAGGACTGGCTACACTATCATAGAAAGTTGTGTTTAAAATTCTAAAAAATTTTTTTTGTAAATGATTCTCATTGTACGTTTCTCTTGCAATTTCATTATTAATGCTATCGATATAATATTGAAAATAATCTAGTTCTTGCTTAGTTGTCTTCACTAATTCCTTAATACGATCTTGTAAGAGTCTATATGGACCGTCTGTTTTTGAGAGTTGTATCAAATATTCCCTGCTTTGTAATTCCATTGTACGAAACAAATACATCATTTGTCGTGGTTTCCTGAAGTATATATGCGGAGGATACGGATTTTTTAATTCTTGTTTTGCTAATTCAACCATTTTATCAATGTCCAATGTTTCAACCAGATCGTTGTCTGTAACAAACTCTCCCGTATCAAACTGTATGGATTGTACTTTGTGCTTTAACTTCTCATCGTATAACTGCCGCCACGATAGAGGCGCCACAAATATCAAGTAGCTCCTGTATATTTTTAATATACTCCGAATAGCGTCAAGTTTAAACAAAATATTATTGAGTATCGTCAGCTTTGAAACATAACCCAGAAATTCTGAATTTTTTGCTACTAGTTCTGCATTCACTTTTTCCATGTTTGATACTTTTATACAAGATCTTTTATAGTCTTCTGTTAAAAAACGTTGAAAGTTTTTGATATGTTGTTTAAGATTAATAACTATTTCGTCATGTTCTCTAGTCTCTTCAGATAAATTACGATCAATTTTCATAATAAGATCACGCCTATAACCAATTTGTTGCCGATACATTGCATAACTTCGTATATTATTAATGTATACCTTTATATCATCAAAACAACGCAAAGGTCGACCTTCAATAACTGTATAAAACTCTGGATGTATCTCGACAACCGCTCGTACGTCATCCGGTGGTTCTTGTAAATAAAGCCTTTCAGAAATATCTCGAGTTGCAGCCATTCTCAGATTATCTTTTAGGTGTAAAGGTTGAGACAATCTGTTTCTACCGATAAGCTTTTCTCGACGGTCACTATATTTTATGTAAGATAGAAGTTTTTCTGACCTCGGTACACGAAATGGTCTTGACACCTTACTGGTCTCTCCCTGACCAGTCACGGCATGCTTTCTATTCGCAAAATAATGTTGAGTATTCGGCACGTATCTTCTTCGGAATATAATGTCTAAAGTTTTTAATGGCACCATTGGTTTGGGTTTTTCTTTAAGGCAAGACATATTAATAATATTATATCTAAAAAGAAAATAAAAAGAATATCCTAATCGCTTGTATGAATTCTAAAATTGTTTGTTGAAGTACTTGTCAAATACATCAAGACATTCAGAAAAAGTAAAGGACTGTAAGGTTTGTTGTTTCAAGACTGAAAGTAAAAAAAAGAACACAATGTTTTATACCAAAAAGATTAATGTACATTTACGAACAGCACGATTTATTTTATATTTATACATGAAGTCAAAAAATCTGATAAATTAATTATCATGGACTCGTCGCGATGGTTCATATGAAGTCTTCAGTCGCTTACTTAGTTTATCAACGTCTTTCAACAGTTTATTTGCCTCTTTAGCTCGTTTTGTTTCCTTGGCTTCATTTTCATATGTCTCCATTTCAATTGACTTAATTAATTGAAGATCAAATGCTGACAGATCCAACATGAGATCGTTGTACTCCCTTTCAAGAGCCATCATCATATCTAAAGAACTGAGGTTTGCGTCGTTTAGAGCTATCACGTGTTCGTAAGCAAATGTGACGTAATTAAATATTTGTAAAACAGTCTGTGATGACACTAAGTAACTTAATTTGTCTTCCAATATTTTATAAAATAGCTTTTGTAATTCTATCTCGCGCATTTCGTTCCAAGCAATCGTCTCTTCAATTTCCCGCATCTGTATAAATAAAAAATTAGTTCCACAAGTATCTCGAATACGACAAACAATTTCATTATAAATAATGAATATATAATGTGAGTGAATACTGATATGTATCTTTTTACCTTCTCCCTAATATAATCAAGTTCCATCCAAAGCAGTTTCTTCAAATTCCCAAGAGATTTTACAAATTTATTTTTCTCCATATTCAATTCTTCGGTGACTAAAAGATAATTTAAATTTTGTTTCTCCAATAAATTAAATACATTAAGTAATTGATCAGGTGTTTCAAAGTAAAGACTAGGAGGTGGTAGTTTGCTTAATCGATCGCTTATAACATTTTTGTCAATTTCACAAAAAATATCAGAATCCATTGATATAATCTCAAAACTCTCCATATTAACATATTTATTTTCCTTCTCTTGCCAGAGTATCGGTGCGGCATTAAAAAGAAAGCCTTGAAATGACAGTAGTATTTGAAGAGACTCGGTAATATACTGTAACTTTGACTTCAAAGTCGCCAATTCGAAACTAACTTGTTTGTGCTCCTCGGTTTGATTTGCTAACTCTTTTGCTAAGTTATCAGACTTTGTCATGATAACAATCGTTTTATTATTATCATCGTCGAGAAATTTATCAAAACTATGCTTGTGCTCATCGAAACGTTCTGTTGTTACATTGTAAATTTTTCTCTCCGTCTCAATCTCTCTATTGATCCTTAATATCTCATCCGTCACAAAACCATGGAGGGTCCTTTTTAATGCTATATTTCTAATATTGTTTTTGTATTTATGGAGAGATTTATTCGGTCGTATCGGTCTGTTTTCTACCAAGGAATAAAAATGAGGATCTATATCTAAAGTAGTTTTCACTTCACTCTTTTCTATTGGTGGCAACTTCAACTTTGGAGAACTTTTCTTGGAATAACTTTTCAATAACTTCTTTTCCATTTCTGGTGACTGTACTGAGAGCTAATGCAGTACTGATACGTTTATTCAATATCACTCTGGTTTCCATAGCGATATCGAACAACATTGTGATTATAATGACCTAATTTATAGTGTATAGGTACAACAAAAATAAACCATAAGCTGAACTGGACGTATGTAGTATTATATTTTTAAATTCTAATATAAGGTAGGTAAGCCTATGTACAATATTAATCACTAATTACAATATTTCGGTAACAATTAATGTCTATATCTAATCACTCGATGAACTACTTTCACGTTCTTCTCTTTCCTCATCTTCAACGACCTCCTTTTTGACAAGTTCCCAAGGCATCACGGGCAAGGGCTCAACAAACGAGTCGTCGATTTTCAACTTGTAAAGCAATTTCGGTGTGAAGTGATTTGGTAGAGGCCACACGTTTTCTAGGATAATTTTATTTAAATTAAGTTATTTTTTCTGTACTTTACATTTGTTTACATAAAGAATAAATAAAATGTTATATAATGACGATAGATAACACCCCTAGAGTAATATAATTTGGATATATTGGATCATACCAAAATAGAAGACATAATCATCAACACGACGATGCAAATGAACAACTTGTCGCAAGTCCAAAATGTATTGCGAATGCAAAAGGTAATCAAGCAAAGCAACCTCTGGAAGCGCCTCCATCCTGGGATCAACGGCTTTCAAACCTTCAAAGCGCAACTGGAATCATACATCATTGCCATTTTATTTATAATATCTCTTATAATTTTTTATGGCAACACTGTAACTATTTCAGAATATTCAAAGTACATTTTCGTCTGCCTTAGCAAGTGCTATTATTCTTCGGATCTTGTCAAGACAGATACGCAACTGTTCCATGTGTTCTGACATGGGTCCGTTGACATCCAATTTACTGATAAGAGCTGGCGGCCGTGCTGTAAGAGCTCGCCAATCATCGAATGTAAGCTGTAAAGGAATTTTATGGAATATGATAATTTAATAAGTTATATATCTTTATGTAAAAAATACATAATGCGAAATATATTTACGTAATTCTTACAGTTTGCAACGAATTGTAAACTATCAATAGTTTTAAGCATTTGAACATTTTAATTTCACTATATGGTTCAGTTTCTTCGTCTAAAATAACAGTGAGACCTTCCTCTTCCTCTAAAGCCAAGGCTGCCGCTTCTTCTTCCCTTCTCTTCTGTTCTATCCATTTAACTTCACGGTCGAACAAAAATCTAAAGTGTCTGTGAAGTGTGTCTTCTGATCCCTGTTGACGTCATTTTTAAGACTGAACCAACAATTCTTCGTATTACACGAAGAATTATTAACTCAGTCTCTCTCAAAAATACATACATAGTATTTTCTCGCAAGTCAAAATCATAGTTATTCTTTATATTGCTCTGCACAACAGTTCCCAATCCAGAATACTCATTATATTACTAAGTTACATATATTTTTTAAACATCAAGTGTTATCTTGTTAAAGAAGCAACTTAATGATAACAATAGATTTTTAAAACCACCCATTGAGTAATATTTATATTTTAAACTAACCTCGACAATATGTACAAAGTAACTGTCGTATACCAAAAGCAAGCCATTCACGTTTATTTCACAATAAGTGGAATTTACATCGTTAATTGTTGCTTGAAAATGTTTTATCATTTCATCCTTTGATAGTGCATGCTCACCGATGTATATCATGCGAATAGCATAAGCTTTCTGTAATATGAATATCTTATAGTGAAACTATTTCGCTATAAAACTTGAAAATAATTGTCTTAGTAAATAACTTACTAAGCCAACTCGTTGAAAATTTTCTTCCACAACATTTAATACACTTCTAACGTCCAGATTCGGTAACGCCATAGCTAATTCTTTGATTCTAATAACCCGTTTTTTCACATGATTTGTAATTTGTATTATTATGAAATCAACGACGCTTGTCAACGCGTTGCCATAGTAACCAACATTTCATGGCATTCTAAAGATATATATTTTTAACAGCAACAATTGATAGTTTAAAAATACGAAATTGTATACAGCCGTAATGATAATAAACTTAATAAAAATCTAAAGTTTATGTAGTTATTTCTTCAAAATACTATATTATATTGAAAAAAACAATTATCACTAGAATCCAACAAAATTCTTTTTCGTTTTTTTTTTTTAAATAATATATATTTACAAAAACTATTTGCCGGAACACACCTTTATTTCTTTGGTAATTGTGTTAATAAAATAAATAAAAATATCAGATATATATAATAACACATGGAATTCCTATTTCAACAAAATTTATATTTGTTTTTTATTTGGAACTTTAAAGCGATTACATAACATTGGCTAACGAAAAATAATTTGCAATTTAAAAATTTCAAAATAAAATAGTACTTACATCAATAAAATAAAAAACAAAACCAAATATTTATTAAGATTTATATTTCTATCACAGTGGTTACAATTATCTATTGTTATTGTGCCTAAACTAAATTATCAAATTGACACCTGAGTATCTAAAAATAAAAGTCGTACATAAAGGGTAATGTACATTGCAGGTAACATAGCTATTATATAAATAAAACAACATTAAAAGTTATTTTTAAATAAATCTAATACATTTCACGCATACTGCCAAACTTGTCGCGTGAGTTCCAACCATCTCTGTTATAATTCCTGTTATTATAATTCTTCCATTTATAATTGTTTTTAGGTTTATATTTCGTCTGCTGCTCCTTGAACTTCATGCTGCCGTAATCACGGCACAGCTGTTCCAATTCATGTGGAACTTCCTAAAGAATAAAATTTTTAGTTTTAATACAATTGTAGCATTTTTTTTTGTTATAGAATTCTTGAATATTTATTGATGTTATCATTGTAATTTTTAGGTGATATGAGATTTCACAAGCTTAAGGTGTTACATTATATAAAATAAAATAAAAAATATTACATACTTGTTTTGCTTCCTTGAGTACTTGTATAAGACTTCTTGCTTGTCGAGCATTCTCGCTTGTTAAGATAGTATGAGCTACACCCTTATTATCTGATCTGCCAGTTCTTCCAATTCTGTGGATATAATCTTCAGATGTGTTTGGAAAATCATAGTTCACAACATGTGTTACACCATCAACATCTGTAAAAAAAAAATTCTGAATATCAAATAGTTGTTACACTATATAAAAACTATTAAATCATTATATGTCTCTTATAATATACAATATAATTATCTTTTTCCTTATAAAAACCAAGAAGTAAATTACTATTTTATAATAACCTAAGATTGAGGCAGCAATTTAATAAAGTCCAAAAGCATTGTTAAAGCTTTTGAATAATGATACTTTATAACAGTATTAGTTTACCTAAGCCTCTTGCAGCAACATCTGTGGCAACAAGAATATTAGTTTTTCCGCTTCTAAATTTATTAATAATAATATCCCTTTGAAGTTGCGTTTTGTCACCATGTATGCCGACCGCCGGCCAGCCATTTCTTTGTAGTGC
Organism: Danaus plexippus; assembly: GCF_018135715.1. Classification (NCBI taxonomy): domain Eukaryota; kingdom Metazoa; phylum Arthropoda; class Insecta; order Lepidoptera; family Nymphalidae; genus Danaus; species Danaus plexippus. The sequence goes on from NC_083545.1 coordinate 3,637,577, forward strand.
CAGTGTCAAGCTATCTACAAATTTCTTTGTATTTGTGAACACCAGAACCTTACCAAAACCATTGCCTGATATTTCATGCATGATAGATTTGAATCTGAAAATAAAATAAGATTGAATTTGGAACAAATTGTTATATGTTGAGTTACAAAGATGTTTCTTTGATACTTCAAACTAGTCAATAACTTACTAAGCCAACTTGTGGAAAATTTTCTTACTACACCAACATATAAAAGTTACTTGACTTTACAAAAATTTACTTACTTATCCATTTTTTGGTCTTGTTCACAAACATATATGCATTGTTTGATATTATGATTGGCTGTCAATTCTGTAGAACCCACATTAACCTGTACAAATTCTCCTAGATAATCTTTAGCTAAATGTTGTACTTCCTTAGGCCATGTTGCTGAGAACATAAGGATTTGTCTCTCGTATGGTACATCTTCCAATGCTTGCCTGATCTGAGGTTCAAAGCCCATGTCTAACATTCTATCAGCCTCATCCAACACCACATATGTACATCTGCTTAAAGTCGTCACTCTGCTGTTAAGAAAATCATTTAATCTGCCAGGTGTAGCGATAAGGATATCTACACCCCGTTGCAACTGTTGAGCTTGATTAGATCTGCTCACACCTCCATATATACATAGACAACGGATGTTCAAAAGCCTTTCAAAATCTTTAGCAACTTCCTCTATCTGTCTTGCAAGTTCTCTTGTAGGAGCCAGTACTAATGCTCTTGGACCCTTACCCCTTCGTCCTTTATTTTCTTTTAGTTGAATAACTGCTGGCAGCAAATATGCAAGAGTTTTACCTGTACCTGTTTGAGCGATACCAACAAAATTTTTCCCCGCAATAGCAATTGGCCATCCTTGGGACTGGATCAGTGTAGGCTTAGTAAAGCCCTGCTCTTGAAGAAAATTCTTAATATAATCTGGAAAGTTTCCACTGTCCAAGTCTCTTACTGGACTGGGAATGTCATCGCCTATTATTGTTATTTTATTTTCACGGCAATAATCAGCATCACTTTGCGCAGCAGGTACCGAAGAGTATCTTATAAACTGATGTTTTTGGTAACTTGATAAAGTTGTGTAGGTGAGTATTCGACTGTTTTTTGCAGCAAAACAGGATTTATTAAAGCAGATATTAGTTATATCTCTGCAACACCTAAAAGTGCAAAATATCATTTGTATATAAAAAAAATAACAACTACTAACCTATACAAGCATGTTAATCGCTATTAATTTATCTTCCAATTTACGCTATCAGTCTCATTTACTCACAATTTAAGTACGGCAGGGTTCCGTGACAGGTTTTTTATTATGTTTAATGCCATTTTTCACCGTACACATTTATATAATTTTTCTCGAGTAACTATAACCTCACCAAGAATTTTCTATAAATTAGACTCAACTGTCAAGTTTGAAGTTGCTATAAATTATTTTTAATTTATTCAGTCGTAGGCTAAGCTTTAAGTCATACAGCCATGTTTAAAGTATTATTAATTATAGAAATAAATAAAAGCAATTATTATTAAATAAATTGGTTTTCCTTACCAATTTGGGTTCAGTATTTACTGCAGTAATACCTTTCGACAGAAGACTTAAATCTGAAAAGCAATATAATGAAATAGTATTTCTTAAACTACAAACAAATAATAAATTATCTTCAATCATTGCTTTGTCTAGAATAAAATTTTTCTTCTTTTTATGTTCTCCCTCTATAACTTATAAACGAATTCATCGTTAGAGAGAGATATATATATATATATATATATATATATATATATAGCTATATTTATATAGTTTCATATAAATATTATTATATTTTAAGATGTATGTATTATAATAACATAATTGAGTATAACAGAAGTGTTATTTTACTCCTGTGACAAAGGAAAAGTAAAAGATATTAGTCAAGTACGGTGACCAAACCTACTAACTTTATAAACACAATAGAAAATATTGCTACTTGTCGCCAAATTATTTATATGATTTTTTTATGTTTCTAATATGTTACTGTATATTATTCCTAACTAGGGAAGTCCCAATGTTCTATATCCACGGATATTTGAAGGCGGAGAAAAATAGTTATCTATTTTGGTGATCTTTTACCTACTTAATTTCCATGTGTATTTTTAATTCAAACCGTTAGACTGTCCATAGACCCTAGCTCTAAAATCTGTTTCAAGCTCTTTACACACCGATAAACAATTAAATTCGACGCACCTATTTATAAAGAAAAAAATACATGTAAAACATAAGACATTATCAGTTTTGTGGATTATTACTTAAAAAGATTTGTAAATCAAAATAATATTAAAATCAATATAATAGGTTGTATGCAAGATAAAATGAAATAATTAAACTAACGAAGCAGTTAATTTAACGATGTCATCCACGACCACTTTTAATATTTATACTAACAAGATTGCATATTGTATGGGAAGTAGCACGTAGTTTGTTATCAAATAACCATCTCTGTGGGCATATATTTACCAAGAGAAGTTATTATTTGAAGTCTAATAAAATACTTCACAATGCCGTTAAAACTTAATAAAACTACTTTAAAAAATTTAAAATTCTTTGTAATTAATCCTTTTTAATAACCTTTCCAAAAAGGTGCAAATGATAATTTAGGTCGGGAAAATAGGGTTATAAGGAGAACAAATACAAGTTATTATTTATATAATAATGGTTTATTAACCAATTCAATCTTTTTTGGAATGACAAACTTGGGTCAGGTCAATAATTTACAAAAGAATAAAGACAAATTGCAGGGCAGGTGTACGGTTTAAGAAATAAATAACATTTAGCTCATCCTCACCAAAATATCACAGTAAAAATTAAATTAACACATATGTTCATTCAGACTATACCATTTAACAAAAGAAATTCTATTTAAAATCTTCATAAAGTTAGGATTGTTAAAATCCTGATACAGAAAATAAAAGCTTGTATTTGGATTTTCTTTAAAGATAACAACAGACATGCACACACTTAGATATTATTCCTATGAGGATTAGCTTAATTAAACTATTACATTAATGCTTAATAATCATATTCATTATTAAATCTCTTGTGTCCGCCGCCACCCCCCTGGCCTCCACTGCCCCTGCCGAAGTTTGATCCTCTCTTGAATGATCCACCTCCTCCTCGACCACCTCCAAACCTATTCCTGTTCCATCCTCCTCCACCACCACCTCCACAACGGTCAGCCATGGTTTGCAATTGAGGACTAACAACCTTTTAACAAAATACATATTCCATTAAAATGTGATCAATTTAATTATCTTCAAAACATGAATAATAGAATAGTGACTATATTTTTTAAAAAAGTAACTTGTTATAATAATAATAATAAGTGAAAGTTTTGTCACAGCATCTGAGGATGGGATCCAGACAAGATATATGTGGACACCGAAGGCATGTAGCTGTCATTAATGTACCTCATACTTGCATTCATGTCACGCTATGTAAAACGTACCCATGCCAAAGGTATGAGGAAAGGCAATCTAAGTTCACACTAACCTGGTTGGCTTCCTGAAGCACTGATACAAGGTCTTTAGCTTGACGGGAATTTGAAGGTGTGAAGAAGGCGTATGACGTGCCTTTTGATTTGGATCTCCCCGTTCTTCCAATCCGGTGAATGTAGTCCTCAGATGAATTTGGGTAATCAAAGTTAATTACATATTTGATACCATCAACATCTAAAAGCAAATTTTATGTTAGGAAGTGGATACAGTTACCATTTGACAGTAGCCAATAATAGATCAAGGTAAAAAGGAATTTGTAAAATAGATGCAAAATCCATTATACCATTTATTATTGCTTGTAAACTGATAGTAGATTGTGAAAGGTCCCTTAAAGTAAAGTAACTCATAGCAGTATTACTTACATGAATGAGTTACATATATAATGAACTGAAATAAATATTGCCTCTCACTCTTGAACCCAGGAGTCTTGTAAAGGGCTTTTTATTGTTTAAGTTTGGTTTTGAATTCTCTTGCCCTCTTGAAAACTCCAATGTGGCCGAAACAGAAAACCCTTGACCTTGCCGATCTATCAACTTGCGGTCAAGTTTTTCAACAATGCACTCCATAATTCTTTTTCTTAATTTAATCATTCAATACTATCTGTAGTGCATCACCAGGTTTTCCTTAACTTTCAAGTGTATCCGAAACTACGGACATACTTTCCAGCTTTCCGGCCTCGGGTCCAATTGCAGTGAAAGGCACATGAGGCACCATATAAATGACGAGTTATTGCATTCTCCAAAAAATTACCACTGCATAAGACAAATGTCCTATCTATCTACAAATCCAGTGCAGTAACTTGTTCAATATTTTGGTATAGTACTCAGACAGAACACAATAACTTTCCGCCAGTGCCTCTGAAAGTATAAAACATAATACAATTATATATTTATACTGTGATGCAAATTTATAGACCTTTCCATTTATCTTCATGTTTCACATGTTTAAGAATCATAAATAAAAAAAAGAAGTAGAGTACTTACCAAGTCCTCGGGCAGCTACATCTGTTGCAACAAGTATGTTGGCTCTTCCTTGTTTAAATTGATATAAGACATCATCTCTTTCCTGCTGTGTCTTGTCACCGTGCATGCAAACCGCTGGCCAGCCATAACGTCTAATATTTCTAGTGATATTTTCAACTTTTCTCTTTGTCTCCACAAATATGATCGTCTTTGAACCTGGATCTTGACTTTGACCTATTTCTTGTAGTAAAGTGTTTAACCTAAAAAAATTCTTCATTAGAAACATTTCACCACTAACATAGACATTAATAATTTTATGTGGGATCAGATCTTCTTAGAGGAGAAAGATTTTATAATATAATCAACACCAATTCTTTCATAAATCCTTTCATCACTTAAATACTTTATGAACTCAAGTCAAGTGGGAATCTGAATATTAAAGAAAATAATAAATTACGTACTTATTTTCTTTCTCATGTTCTTGACACACATCAACAATTTGAAGAATGTTGTGATTTGCAGATAACTGCATTGATCCAATGTTAATCTGGACATAGTCACCAAGATAGTCTTCAGCTAATTTTCTAACCTCTTTAGGCCATGTGGCCGACCACATGAGAGTTTGTCTATCAGGGCGAATCTGCTCTATGATCTTTCGTATTTGAGGCTCAAAACCCATGTCCAACATGCGATCAGCTTCATCAAGCACTAGATAAGTACATCTTTGAAGATTTGTTGTACCCTTTTCTAAGAAATCAATTAACCTTCCAGGGGTAGCAATCACAATTTCAACCCCTCTCTCCAAATCACGGGCTTGTTCCCTCTTAGGTGCACCACCAAAGACGCACGTGTTACGCACATATGCGGCATTACCAAAATCTGTGGCAACCTGTTGTATCTGCTGTGCTAATTCCCTAGTTGGCGCCAAAACAAGTGCAACTGGACCGTCACCCCTTCTTACGGGCTGTTGGTTATTGATATGAACAATGGCAGGCAGAATGTACGCCAGTGTTTTTCCAGATCCAGTCTGTGCAATACCAACTAAATTCTTTCCAGACATGGCAATCGGCCACCCTTGAGCCTGGATAGGCGTGGGCTCATTGTAACCCATGCTTGAAATGCTTTTCATAACATAGTCTGGGAAGTTTCCTTCTTCAAAATGCTGTATCGGGTTAGGAACATCGGCTCCGCTGACGGAAACCTCATGCTTGTTTCTGTACTCCTCAACCTCATATGGTGATCTGTTTAGGACTGATGGTGGCGGGTTGTAGAAATCTTTGTTAAACGGTTGTAAGGACATTGTGTCCCAGTTTGGTCGTCTCATACTTTGGCCTCCGGAAAACTCTTTCTTTCCTCCGCCGCCAAACTTGCCCCCACCACCACCACCAAATTTAGAGCCTCCATGATTAAATCGTGATGTTCCATTACCTCCGAACTTGCCCCCTCCTCCGAATTTGGAACCACCGTTTTCACCACGGCTATTGTTCCAATGGTTGTTTGACCTAAGAAATTTAATAGTAATCAAGCACTTGCATAAAAACTAAGAATACAAAACAAATTTGAAAAACGTCAGACACAATTAATAGTTATACATTATTGCGACAGACCAAAACCACTACGTGTATAAATCGATTGATGGCTATGACGCCATTACTAGCAGTCATGCGTGTTGAGTTCAAAGATAACTCTTTTAAAGCATTTTTTAGATTTTAGAGTTTTAATCATACATAATTAATAAAGTAAAGTCCTATTATATATAATTTCAATACATTCTCTCAAACAAATAAGTTCGAAATATGTTTCATGAGAAACGAAACGAGTCGGGTGAAAAAAAATCAATACCGAAAAATAGAAAAGTACAAATGTAGACAAAAAAATAAAAGCAGTTATAGAAAATTTTACACTATTTGATATTACTTACATTTTTGATGTTTAATTTGTTTTAAAGATGTTGTAGATATTAATGGATAATTTTTTCTATTGAAGCAGGGCCGATCTGGAAACACATCAACTATTGAGCCAAGTTCAGGATTACCTATTACTAATTGATATTAAAAAACAAATAATTTCGTATACTAAACAGTGAAAAAATAATTAACACTTAAAAAATGGTTTAGTATAAAAATTATAAGTTGCTCTTACTTATCACCATAAGCTAAATTCAACACACGTCTCACCTTGACCACTGCCTTTGCAAGAGAGATTAAAATGGCGGCTACAGAATTAATGAGCCTTTTATTGAATGAATGTATAATGTATATTGCCATTATTTAAAATTAAAAATTATTTACAAGATGTATCAATTTATAATATTAAAATAATATGTACTCTTAATAGCTATGTAGTTTCCGAGACATGAAATATAATATTGGTTTCCCTTTTTTGGAGAAAATATGAAATTAATTCACACAATTTTATGTTTTTTAAAACATATTTTACGGTTGAAAGATATAAATAATATATGTTTACCTGTCGTAATGCTATTTATATAACTATAAGTTATGAGAAATAGTTAAAATAAATATATTCCATAATTTCACTTACATAAATTATTGAAGAAATTAAGAAAAATTTTTATCAAAAAAAGTTTTTATCACTAAATTTTTAATTTATACGTATGTGAAAAATTCCTAAATTTGTAGTTTTCAATATAAATACAAATACCATTTATAATGATACAGACAAAATAAAGTTTACATGTTTTGGTTGAGAATGAGAATGGAATGAATGAAACGAATAGTTATGAATTGAAGTTCGTCAACCTTGTGTTGAGAGTGAAGTTGATTCAATTCCGAATTGAGGAAAGTAAACGCTGTCTTGTAGCTTCTTATTTAATTTATAAACTATCATCATTATTATTTAAAAAAGTTGAATTTTGTGAAGACATATAAGAAATTCGCAAATTAGAAACTAGAAAAATGGCTATGCAACCCCATAGTAAGAAAAGAGTGTGCTATTACTACGATAGTAAGTATATCAAACTTTGTTACCCGCCAATCTATCGATTTGTCTTAAAATTTTAATTTTTTAACAAATTTATAATTTAATAACACTTACTTTTCATTTCTGTAAAGTTTTTAATCTATTTTCTAATTATTTTAAATTAAGATATATAGCGGTACCCATCTTAATAATTTTATAACGCTGTGTATCAAGTCACCCAATGGCGCCTGTAGTCATTTCTGTAACGCTATTGGTCGGAACGATTTTGTACTTTTCTTACTGTGTATAGTACAGGCTCAAAAATGTCAAGCGTAGAAATGAACTGAGTAACAATACGATAAATTTTTTAAATTGGACATGCGCTTCATTAATTATATGAAATTGTTTATTTATTTTGTTTAGGTGATATCGGTAATTACTACTATGGACAGGGACATCCCATGAAGCCTCATCGTATACGTATGACTCATAATTTATTGTTAAATTATGGACTTTACAGAAAAATGGAAATCTATGTGAGTATTTTATAACATAAATTTTATAAAATTTATAAATACAAGTACTTGGGAATTTTAAAAGTTGTGTAATAAATTTGTTTGCCATAGCTTTTATTTCATAAAAATTGCGTATATTATTAATAAGTGAGAATTATTACAGAGACCACACAAAGCGACTGCTGACGAGATGACCAAGTTCCACTCAGACGACTACATCCGCTTCTTAAGATCCATCAGACCGGATAATATGTCAGAATATAACAAACAGATGCAAAGATGTTAGTGTAAATTAATGTTTTCTCTTATTATATTAACAGTAAAAGCATTCACTAAACTTATTACTAATGAAATAGTATTTAGTAAAAGCTGTTACAACGTTGCTATGATATAACTGAGACATGTCATATACAGCTTTTACAAGATTTCACGGAACTGAGTCTTAGGCTGAAAAGGATGTTAATGACCAGAACAAACAAGGTTTGTTTCGACTGTAGCATCAAAAAGCTGAATGGGTAGCATTGAATTGGTTTGCAGAGTTATGCTATAACATAATTATTGCCATTTTTGCTGTAACAAACAGTTGAATAGAGTATGAGAGAATATGAGACAACAAAAAATTATGTTAGTTAGTATATCTATTCACAGTATAATCATTAGTAATTATAATTGTTTTTAATTCCACACAGTCAATGTTGGTGAAGACTGTCCCGTTTTTGATGGACTGTACGAGTTCTGCCAGCTCTCAGCGGGAGGTTCGGTAGCCGCTGCTGTCAAATTAAACAAACAGGTTACACATTTTTTTCATAATGTTTTTTTAATTAATTTGCCTTTAGTAGGTAATACTTTATTTATACAACATGTGAATATGACATGTTAAGAATCCAATGCTAGAAATGAAAACTATCAAAGTGTTACTTTGTTAGAAAAAAGAGATTACTTCAAAAGTTGTAAAAATAAATATGATATAACTAAAGAAAATAAAATTTTAAATAACATTGACATTTACCACAGCTATAACATCTCTACTTACTAAACGTAAACAGCAGATTATCACTTCAAACTTAGATCAAACATTAATTGCAGTCTGTGTTACCATGATCAGGTATTGTCTGCATAAAATGTAAATGCTAACAAATATTGCTTTCCTTAAATTAATATATCGATTAGTTTATATTATTCATTATAAACTTTTTGAATTACAAGAAGAAGCTATTAATAATATTGTACATCTTGTAGGCTCTGGAAAATTAATTATTGCAATGAATATTTTTGTTAGGCCTGACATATTAGATATGTAAAGTTTGATTAAAGTGGTTGTAGCAGTATTAAGTACATTGTCTGGGTTTATTGAGGTTGTCTCATACTACCAGTTTAATTTCATTTTAACAACATTATGTATCTCAGATAAATTTATTGAAATAATACCACAGAAAAAAGAACAGCAGCCATTTACCATCACATGTATGGGATAGATTGAATAACTTTTTTTTTTATCTCGTCTGCCCGTGATCACGGTTGTTGTTAATTACCCGAAAAGTATATAGGTAAAACAATACAAAACGCGTAGTGAACCCGAAAATATTGTTTTTTTTTTATACTGATATGTTTGTTGGTTACAAGTATAAAGAATTTTGTTTATTTCAACAGATTGTTACGCCGTATAAATATACACTGGTTAGGAGCTTAAGTTGATCATAGATTAGATATTAATAGTGATTATGTTCGTAAAGTCCAGTCGTACAAGTAAGTCGACTTTTAGTGGACTTGAGAATATAAAATATAAATTAATAACGGAAGTCCCGCACTGAAAATATAATATGCAGGTTTATTTTGGGACATATTACTATTTAGACAAAGTATTAATTTTATTAACCTTGTTCTATTGTTGGGTCCCTATACAGTGATGGTAAAATGCTCCTCGGTATTTCATTTTAAGAGTTATTTTAGATTTTTCTGTTGTAATTCATACTATAAGAATGTCTGTAAACCATAATTATTTGTTGTTAATGATGATGATTATATTTTAATATTAAACATTGATTTTAGGCATCAGAGATTTGTATCAACTGGGGAGGCGGACTCCATCATGCCAAGAAGTCTGAAGCATCAGGTTTTTGTTATGTAAATGATATTGTTCTTGGAATTCTTGAGTTACTGAAGTATCACCAAAGAGTGCTTTATATTGACATTGATGTACATCACGGTGACGGGGTCGAAGAGGCTTTTTACACTACAGATAGAGTAATGACGGTCTCCTTCCACAAGTACGGGGAATACTTCCCTGGCACGGGTAAGTTAACTCAAAAAATAAAAAAAACTATTTGAAGTTTATATCTGTATGTAAATTTAAAAAAGTTTTCTCTTACCAACATATTAACTTTTAAATATGATGAAAGAATTTAATAACTATTAAGTATTCATGTAATTTAATTAAAAAAAAAACTTCAAGTGTATTTCATTTTTGCTTCCTTAATAAATAAATAGCCCTTGTCAGCTCCGCGCAAACTAAACTATAATTTGATATCTTACAAATGATATAATTTGTATTTAGTATGTGTTTATTTGCAGCTAGTCTCAGTAGATTTTATTTTTTGTAACAGGTGACCTTAGAGATATCGGGGCCGGTAAAGGAAAGTACTACGCTGTAAACATTCCTCTGAGAGACGGTATGGACGATGAATCATATGAGTCCATCTTTGTTCCTATCATATCCAAAGTTATGGAGACATTTCAACCCAGCGCTGTTGTCCTGCAATGCGGTGCGGATTCATTAACAGGTAATCAAGATGATATATATGTATATATAATTAAACAAATATATACTGCAAAATGTTTAGAGATTTTTTACAATTTAATTTTGGTTCCCAGGCGACCGACTCGGCTGCTTCAATCTAACAGTGCGTGGTCACGGCCGTTGTGTTGAATTAGTTAAGAGATTTGGTTTACCATTCCTCCTCGTCGGCGGCGGAGGGTGAGATATAATTTTATTTGTCTACTTTATTTGAGATTTGTGTATATTTTATTAAATTTAACACTATCTATCCACAGCTACACAATCCGTAACGTATCCCGATGTTGGACGTACGAAACATCGGTGGCACTGGGCGTGGAGATAGCTAACGAGCTGCCGTACAACGACTACTTTGAATACTTCGGACCGGACTTCAAACTACACATCTCTCCCAGTAATATGTCTAATCAGAACACCCTGGAATATTTGGAGAAGATAAAGAATAGACTTTTCGAGAATCTTCGCATGTTGCCTCATGCACCTGGAGTTCAAGTGAGTTGAATTCACTCTTGCATGCATGCATATTTACTCCGAAATGTCTTAAAACGACATGCGCTTTAGAAACTACTCAAACCTATGACATCATTTTTTAATGATTTATATCTTGAATTGTTTTTTTATAATAAAATGTGAATATACAAATGTTTGTATCCAATAGGTTCAAGCTATACCAGAAGACGCAGTCAACGATGAGTCAGAAGACGAAGATAAAGTGGACAAAGACGAACGACTACCGCAGAGTGAAAAGGTATATATCATTATGTTTTTTCGAACCATACAAATAGCTTCTTTCCGATTTATCTAAAAGCTATTTTCCTTAGAAAATTATTAGACTATATGTCTATTATGTACCTGATATTTAAAACTTTTGAATTCAACACGAAAATATGTCAAAGCAACTATAGCTCGACATTCCGGAGGTACCATTCTATACGTATTAGATTAACTTCTGAAGTATATTTCAGCTCAGCATCGCTTTAATGATGAAAACATATTTATATGTTTTTCTATTATTAGTAATATTATTTTCCTACAACTTATATTACGAAAAAAATGTTATGATCATCACCAAACATAATACACGTGACATCTATCAATACATTTAGTATATTGTTAGCTTAGTCCAAAGTAACGCTATTGATCCTTGTTTATATGTGATGTGTCAGGACAAGCGCATCACGAACGACGGCGAGCTATCAGACTCCGAGGACGAGGGACGGGACGGAGACGGCAGGAGAGACAACCGCTCGTACCGCGCGCCCCGGAAACGACCGCGCCTCGACAAGGACGCCGCTAAAGACGACGGGAAAGGTGACACACACATATATATATATATATATATAGATATCATGCAAATATCGAACCATTTAGGCTAGATAATGAGTTCTGAGATTTTCGCGAGTATTCATTGAAATATTAATATTTTCCGTATTTACTCCGCTTTTATAATTATTTCTAACATACAACAACCGACGTTTCGGTTACTTTGCAGCGACCGTGATCACGGGCGGGTGAGATGTGAATATATGCTAGAGTATCCTGCGTGGATATCGTATAGAACTAACAATATCAAGTGCCTTTAAATCTATTTGCTATTGAACAGTCGTTCGTTTTGTACGTTACTTATAAACTTAAAAGAAATCTCTGCGTTTCCGTCATATAAAACTATTAGTTAGAAGTAGATTACTAAGAAGTTTTACTGATTCTGCATATAAATGTATTTTTTTTTATATATCTTAAACCAAAAATGTTTAACATTTATATTTAAAGTCTGTTTTCTTGTAGTAGAGAGGTCGAATCTTGAATTGTATTTCTATAGTACAAAATATTATATTTTTATTTAATTTATAATGCATTTTTAGCCGAGGATTCAAAGGACGAAGTGAAAAACTTGAGCAATATGGAGGAACCAAAGAAAGAGCTGCCGCCGAACGCCTGATCCGCGCGCTGAGTCGCGGGCTCAAGTTTGACTTAATGTCCTGGAGTAAGTCGTCAATGTGAATAACTTTGGATACAATATAAGTGGTTATTTAAGAGTGAAGCTGAATAGACGAGACCCTCGCCTCGCCTGAGAGGTAAATGTTTCAACTATCGTGTTAAATTAAATGTTAAATAAATTGTAGTCATAAGATTCTTGTAAATAGTTCGCATTCAACACAGACATCTTTGTCATTAGTTAATTTTGTTTGGAGCTGTAGCATATAAACTTATGAAATAAAAGAAAGGAATTTTCTGTGGGTTCTACATGAAGTTGTCTTCAAGAGAAACTGTTGCTTGCAATGTGATTATCATATGATAATAATATGATTATCATATGTTTGTATAATGTGTGTAAATCAGATGTCTCGATTTGTTCGCTCTATGGACACCATACATATTAAGATCCTTTCACATTCAAAATCCCATGGATAACGTAGTTTTCTGTAAAATTCCAAGTTACTAATAAAAAAAATATCCAGAACCCTATTTGATACTTATCATTAGTTATTCTAGTTAAGGTGTTTAATATTAAAATGATCAGTAAGGTGCGACCTCACGCCGCGCTCACATTACAACAAATTGAAAATTGTATGTCGTAAAAATACGGACAGCATTTATTTACAAACAGATTTTTTTTTAAATATTTATGCTATCATCAGACGTAGAGTCAATACATAAAGACCATAACTTCAGGATTATGGAATTCAATCTTTTAAATATTTTAATTGTAAAGTTATATGTAACGGTTTTAAGATCTTAATATTATATCGTTTATCTTAATAAACTATTTTTATACATGAATAATTTTACTATTAGCTCGTAAGTCTCCTGGACTTTCGTATTTTTAAAAATGGAACATGTATTAATATAAGCGAGGCAGGATGAGAGGTGACGTCACACTACGACCATATCAATGTATGGAATGAGGTGACATCACGAACACATTGATATCTTATTATATGAATATTATTAACAGTATTTTTTTAAATTAAAGCTTTTTACGAATTCTAAGCTCAGGTCGACTCACATACAGCACATGTGCTTTGAATTTGTAGACTGGCTTTATTTCATTATATGACACAAACTTAAAGAATAATGTTAATTTTATCATTAAACTTGAATGCAGCAATACATTTTTTGTCTTTTAATTATCTAAGACTTATCGAATATACCACGTGGAGACGTAAATATAGTTAGTTTTTATTTTTATATGTAGTATGTATCTCATAGGTAACTAATTGTAATGATTCCTGAATAATTCATAGCAGTGTAGTATTTTTGTTCCTCGCCCTGTAAGGGTTTCTCTGTAAGTGTAATCTAAAATCCTAAACAATAAGTTTATGCATAAAAGATATACAGGTAGAATTAAAATATTTGTTCAAACATTGACTATCTTATGTATTTTTTATGTCTAAATTTATTTTCGTCTCTCTCACTTTGTAATTTGTATTTTATCTTTAGTATAATTACGATATGAAAGAATTGTAATTTATATTTAAAATGTATGAAAATCAGAAAATCCAGGTGTAATTTAATTTTTGATGTTGACACGACGGACTGAGTCCTAACAATATAGTCATTGTATGTGTGTAATAAGAATGATGTTGTATTGAGGGCTTAAATTTTAACAGCCATTGAAATTAAATAGGAATGAAGTGAGAGAAAGTTTCAAATTGTATTATAATGATGTGTTATAATTTATAATTCTCTTCTACAACAAATATAAGTATAAAAATCACAGTCAAATAATAGAATTCAAACATAAAGCCGAATTGTTTAATTATCTGAACATTTGGTGACGTATACTGTATTGATGTCGAAACTTAAGCTCGGACACAGTTTTGTGTTTCCTCGCCCGGAACGGAATGATAACACTGTAAATATTATTCTATAGTTAAAATATATAAGAATGTGTCCAATCATTTGTTTTATTTTTGAATGGGGATTGTTTATTTAATAAAATAATAAAATAAAAGCAGACAAATATGTTGTATAATATAATGTAATTAAAAACAGATTATCACAACGCTCTAGACATAAATTGCACCATAAAATAAACGTACCTAAAATCAGTCTGGTACTAAATAAAGAGCTACACGAAACGAAATTTATTATGGAATGAATACAAAAATACTATCAAGTAATTTAGAAATAGTCTATACATCTACATGGGAACGTAGTTTACGTACTTTGAAATATAATAAAATACAGCCTTACGTTGAAAAGATAAATGAAACGTTAATAGATTTTCATAATCGTAAATTATTCTAATGAACACTTAACGTTACGGGCGACTACGCTTAGTTAGAGTTAAATTGAAGTTACAAATCTCACATCTCGCATTTCGTTAGTCGAGAACTCGTCGCGAACTTTGACATTATTTTAATTTTACATCGGAATAAAAAAAGGAATGTTTAAAAACTGGAAGATATTGAGACAAACTTGTTATTCTAAGAAGTAACTCGGAGAGGAAATTGTGCGTTATTTTTAGGCCTTTTAATATATGACTAGGAAAGACCAATTATAAAATTAATACCTAAGCAAAACCAACCCATTTCATATGGCACACGCATGTGACGCCAGTATCAGCTGATTCCCGCTTCGAGGAAACATCGGCTGCGTCTCAATACATATTGTATCGTATAATACGTTCGAAACATTCGCAACGCTAAATCTAATGACTTCAGTGTAGTCTAACAATGAGTATGGCCGAGTGCATATACCGAGTCGAAGCTAACCGACCCGTTACAGTCAATGAGAGACGCACGACCTCATTTCTCTGACGACACAGCAAGGGTCTATATATCTCTAGTCGTGACGTTCCCAGAAAGGAAATCGTGCGATGGTTTACACTACACTTAGAGTAATGTTATGACTTACAAACAGAGAGGCAGTGACAGATTCCAGTTTATTATGTGAAGAACATTTTTGTAATACTCCTGTCATTAATATTTAAAAATAAAATTATGTAACTTAGTTATAAAGCCTTCGTAATTATTAATTGAATTCGACGAACGAAATATAGTTCATTAGCTCGCTATTTCCGAAATTTTTTAAAGTATTTGGAACAAATAGAAAAATTAATTGGCAAAAATATAAGATCCTTTAAATATATTACTATATAATATACAAGAACTAAATAATACTAAACTCATCACAGTAAATACGAAATGATTATTGGCAATATACTTATACACCAGTTACTTGGAATCAGCGTGGAGTTATTGATAGTTAAATTAATGCTAATATTATAAAACGTAAACCGCGAAAACAAATTATACGTGAATGACATGGCTGTGGAGTAACTAGTCTATGGTTAAGAGTAACTGGCACATCAGTGAGCATAGACAAAGTCAGATTCTGTTAACCCTGCTCAGCTTATCACGTTAGCTTCATCACAATCGCCATTTTTAGGCTTCTGTGTCTTCTGAAAAGATATAAGTAAATATATAAAAAAATAAACAAAAACATTGTACTGGTTACAGAAAAAAGCGATTGTGAAAATAAATATTCAGAGAAATATCTTACCGGGAGTCAATGGATGGTCCCGCATCATTGAACCTGTTAAGTTTACAAAAATACATTAGTTTATATTTTATTATCTGTGCCACTAGGGTAAAAAAATAATTAAATGAAATGACATGCTCTGTAAACGAATTATTTAATTTTACCGGCTATAATGAATAGTTATGATAACGCATTTAACCAGAGATATATGAAAAAAAAAAACTAATAATAGATGATAGATACGTAAAAAAAAATTGACATTTAGAAAATGTAGCTCTCAATGGAACCACACTTAGTGTTGTTACACTTAAGACTATTCACAAAACTCTGGTCCAAAGCAATAGTTATTTACTATAAGGCATGCAGGTAATGTTATTGACTATATATATATATATATATTTGGCAGCATTATTAATATTTATATATATATATATATGTATATATATATGTATACGTGCACGTGTACCGTAAGTGTTAACTATACTGTTATAGGTCTATCTAACATATAGGACGTATTAGCTGCGTCTATTGTGTATAATACGCAACGCTCGTAAAGCTTACTTACATTGCTGTCCAACATCATTTAAAAGCAGAGAAAATATTTATGAGTTATTAATATCACGTTACATTTAAATTTAAATTCGTTGTTCGATACATTAAATTATATTTTCATATGACAAATACAACTCTCAACACATTATAAGAATCGTAGTTACATATATTATAACCGTACGTTGAAGAATTATAATATATCGCATTGTATAGTAATTGTAGACGCGATGTCAAATCATTGAATGTAAAACAAGCTGTAAGCGTGAAGCGTACCTAAGCACATCTCAGTATAGTATAGCGTGTGTGTTACTGGTTAGTGCGGCGCCGGGAGTGATGCCCACGATGCTGCCGCCCACGCACGCCTCGACGCCCTCTGGAGACCGCCACCAACATTAATTTTGCCACACAGAGGGAGGATCGAATTAATTACAAAAATTACTACAACAAAATTCAAAGTAATTTTTGCTTCCATGACCCAAAAAACATATATTCCCATTCCAACATTTATTGTTTCTGTTATTCACTCGAAACACCAACACCGATGACTTCCTCGGGAAGTATATCAAACAATTTAAATTTCAATATAAATGACAAAAACTGTAATCGATTACTTATATAATACAAATAAAGAATCTAGGAAGGAAGTTTGTTTACACATTTTATCTTGCATCGTTGGCCTCGTATGTAGTGTAATACGCAAATGTAAAACGTGCATTACCTGTGGTGCAGAGCGCGTTGTCCGCGTTGACCCCCGCCACCGACCACGGACGAGCCTTGCCGCCCGAACGAGTACATCCTACGCCTACGAGCACACGGACACCACGCACACATACATATACCGCACAGACACACACACACGTGTCATGTGCCTGTTAGATCTGACGACTTCACACATACATATATATAACTATACATTAATATTGATATACATAGATCATTGATCCCGTTATAATGGATGTATGAACTCGTTCCGTCACAAACACAGTAGCGAAGCATTCTTTTCTTCGTGTTTATTAGTTTGATTATATTAATACAAAGTCAAGTACTCTGTCGCTAAAGAAAACAAACAATCCTGAATCAGTGGACTCGTTATAGACAATTTTCCTACTGTCTATTGGAAGCTTAGTTCATTATTTAGCTGTTCGTAGTGCTGTGTGTATTAGTTAGTGTTCGTTGATGTGAAAGAAAAAAATATATATGCAAAGTACTGTGTTTAAAACGCTATATATTCTTAATAGTTGTATATAGGCACCAAGCTTATGTGCATGTCGAGGCTCCAAACTATATAACTGCGTGTTCGGTGCGCACAACCAGTGTCTTGGTATCGTTACTCAGTGTCCACTCACCCATAGTGTTAACGTTATCTGAGGAACGAGACGGCGGCGGCGTGGTGGGTAACTTACTGCCCACGTTGTCGGAAGACTTGCAGCGAGATACCTCTGTACAAACGAATTATATACATATATATATTGCCACGAGTCACGAGTGTAGCTCTACATTTAATATTAATATGAAAACACCCACCACATTCCAAAAGCACAGGAGTACTTTCACCGGACGTCACACTGTACCTGTAAGAGATATATAAGTCAGTCATTAGTTACATAGTATTTCTATCACAATCAACAAAGATATACATTAGTGTTATATATTTAATTTGTAATTTTTTCTAAAGGACATCTGTCGAGAAAATATAAAAAAAGGGTATATTAGTTTCGCTTTTTTAATATGTTAGAGGTATTAGATTCCTCACAAACGATAGTTTATCTTTATACATAAGAGTTGACTTGAAACAACAAAATATATATTGACCGAGACGGTTAAAACTATCAGTAGACAAAACTATTTAACTAAAATAGTTTTTGTTCTGTAAAAAATCTATTACGATTCTAGATGATAATGTCATTCGAGCATTTGCGAGTTGGATCTTGCGACAACTTCGTTATTACAATGACGTTCTCTCTAAGAAAAATATATATATAGTGTGACGTGTACTAACATGGTGTCGTCCCTGCGGAGTGTGGGCGAGTGTCGGAGCGGCGAGGGCGAGGCGGGCGAGGCGGGCGAGGCGGAGGCCAGCGAGGACAGGGAGTGCAGCGAGCGTGACGTCAGAGGCGTGCGAGCCGACAGCGACGCCTCCTCGCTGCCGGGCGGCGTGCGACACGTGCGCCAGAACTCCTCTAGGCCTAATAATAATATTACAAATATATTTGACCGATATTGAGTTACTAGACACTGAAATAGGTGACTGGCTTATAAGTATAATAACCTTCGTCTATGTCTTGCGACTGATCCGTCACCGGTCGTGTCGGCGCCCTCGTCTTCACCCTCCGCGGTCGACCTGAGAAATTACAAGTTAAAAATTAACGTACTTATATAATTTGGAATAACATAAAATTAATATTATTAAAGTTGTAAATATTAAAATGTAAGTAGGACGTCATTCTCAATGGATTTGGTTAGAATTGTCTTATTTACATAAATTATCTCGTTTCGTTGTACCTTTCACTAGATGTCTGAGCGTGTGTGCGGGCAGGTCTGCCAGTCCGTCGGCTGCCTCAGCGTGTAGCGGCGGCAGGGACAGCATCTCGTTGCTGCTGCACTGCTGCTGCTCCGCCACAGACTTGGGCCGGACGCGACGACCGCGCTCGCGACGACGACACCCGAGCGGTGTAGCCTGGTAACAAACACACTCTAACACACGCCGCCTACGGAACACATTAGACTATTGTTTATAGTAATATAATCATATTGGCAGCATTATTGATATTTATACCGACACGAGACTTCAAATACATAATATTATCCTATATCCTATATCATACATAACATTTCCGCTGCTAAAGCCGGCTGCGTTATATCATCATATGTGTAGTTAGGGATGCAATTGATATCTTACCAAATTCAGATAATCCAACTTCTGCAGCATGTGAACACGGGTAATTTGTACATATTAGTGTTATAGCATGTATCATAGGGTCAATATTATATCTGTCTATGTTATATGTGTCCGCGTACCCCGGAGTGTGATATGGGTGACAGGAGATCCGGTATGTCGGCGTCGACCGCGGGTCCTCGGTCGCTGTCCGCGCTCTCCACACTCTCACAGGCCGACAGAGCCAATCTCTCTACGGCTTCACTGTAAACATTATTACAGGACGTTGGACGTCTTCACATTTTTTTTATAAAGATATATCTGTTATGTTGACAGTCGCTAATTTGTTTATTCAATGAATTTTATAATTTAATTTAATTATTTTATATTAAAAAAGCTCACAGCGAGGAGCTGCTAAGAGACAAAATTTTGTTATACTTTACTGGTTTCAATTTAGGCATCAAATTAGAGATTAGTTCATTAGTATGTGAAGAACCAAGAATTTTAAGTATACATATGTAACCTCACAGTTTGAACGACATTTTTAGTTCTGGCGGTTCATTTGAAGAAAATATTAAACGCAGAGAGTATTAAGAAATCTATTCGTGTGTTAAAAATTAAATTACAGTTACGGTTACATACAATTACACAGCAATATTTCTCAAACAAAATAAAGGCAAGATTTATCGAAGGGTCAAGGTTAATTGGTCAACATAATATGTCTGTTTCGTATTAATGTTGGTGTGTACTTGAGCAAGTCTTGCAGCGTGTTGTTGCAGGGAGCCATGGCGTCCCTCACAGCCTGGAGAGTGACCAGTTCCCCTCCGCCCACAGACCCGCCCATGGCTGCGAACACTTCACTACAGCGCTGCGACGATGAAAAATTAAATATGTAATTATCTAATACGATTTGGAGATTTCACGTGTCTTTTCCACGAGTTAATTCTTAATTGGAAGATTATAGACGTGTTCGAAGGTATGATGTCATCCTTCCTTGTGAAATACATTTTTTTTTATACTATGGCCTTCATCCGTGCAAAGACGTGCACAGTATATTCTGCCAGTGTCATGTAGAATGGAGGAGACACGAGATACATATTTTTTACTACTGTAAAATAGTTATTCAATATTGTTCCTTGTAATAAATAATCATTAAGTCGAATTTAGTTTATCCTTCAGAGTCTATTCTTCCAGAACCTGTCCCCGCTCCTTTTACTTCTACTACACATTAATAATTTCCACTGTTAACAACGTTTAAATTTTTTCGTTTATATAAAATGCACATATAAGAAAATGCATATTTCGACCAATACCATGTCGAAACGTATTAGTTCCAAGTCTCTTCAACGTTTTCTAAAAACCCAGAATTCACAGGTTAAAAAGATCTCATTCCGATAAATATATATATATTTCTTATCTATATATTTCTTACATATTTTATAGGTTTCACATCATCTCACTTCTCAGCCCTCCAACGCCGACGTATGGATGTAAGTCGTCTCATTCACGGTAAACATTCACTTCTTTTATAGTGCGATATTATTACTAAGTCACTTTAATTTTATTATAGATCCGTAGGCTGGAGTCGCCGATCAACCCACTCACTATATTCCTAGGGTATATAGGACACGTGATGAACCAGCAGTAGGAATTAGATTTAACGAACATGTTTTAGGAATTCACTTAAGGCTTATTCATTATGAGGAGGTTAAGTTTGACATATATATATATATATAATTAAAATTATGTATTACATATGGTTATATTATTTAAGATTATTAAGTTTAAGATGTAGTATGGACTATTTAGATTATTTACATTTCCGTCGTCACTTTATCTTTACGATTTCTTTTATGTTTACGCCCACTAAATACCTAACATGTATATTTTAATCTTCTTTGTTGGTTGTCTGGAAGAGAGCGCTCTTTAGCGATAAGGCCGCCAAAGTTGTACATTTTTATCTACTGTAATCCTAATAGTTGTTAATATTAGGGTGTACAATAAAGATTATTATAATATGCATTAATTGTATTAGTTGATATATAATAACGTTCTGGAACGTGTAGTACCTGCAGGTACTGGTGCAGTAGGTGATGGGCGGCGGCGGCAGCTCGCTCCACGACGGCAGGCAGCGGGGGCGGCGGAAGGGCGGCGGCCGCCTGGGCCGCGAGCGCCGCCGCCCCCTCCCCGCCCGCCCAAGCACGCTCCAGCGCCAGGGCTCGCACACGACCACACTGACCACTGCTACTGTTACTGGACAGCCTGTTCGTACATATTCATAATGTATACATCAGTGGCGTGCACACCATAGATGCAAACAAGCACTGCATACCCTACCCATATGACAACTAAACCTATATTGTTTAATTCTCATTTACATACTTTTAGTCATACATTACGAAATACAAATGTTTACAGACATTTAAAATGACATTTGATTCACGAGTTGTTAAAAGTGCCGTCTATCAATGTGAAAGCGAAACATTTTCGCTCGGCCGCTGCTCCCTGCTAGCGCCGCTATGCAGCCAGAGCGGCGGTATGCATAACTACTCGGTGCTTATGAGAAAATGTTTTTGCATGTGTGTGTGCAAAAACCTATGCATGTTGTATTCGAGAAGCACTGCATCCTTTTTATCTTTTAAAATGTCGTAGAAAGTCCGTTAATTGTCAAATAAACCGGGACTCTTTGATTGGTCGGTAAACTGTTCATATATTTTTTTCGCCATTGTGTTATTATTTCATTTGTCTTTCTAAGCGCAAGTGAATAATATTTAAGTAGCTAATTAGTAAATAGTGAATTAATTTATTAACGAATGATGGAACATAATAACTGGTGATGTGTGTTTCATGAAATTAATTACGAGTACATTTTCAATTGTCGTTCGAATTTTGAATTTGTCGTTGTCGTTTGTTGTTGTCTGATGATTAAATTAAAATAATTACAAATGAAATGTGTGTGACCAGTTGAGAGTGAACTAAATGAAAGGTAAAGTAATTCGTTTTAATAAAAAGTATTATGATAGTTTTAATCAGCTAGCAGGTTGTGTACACACAAATAAGTTATGTTTTCCTTGTTTGTTGTTTTCAAATAATAATAATAATAAGAATGTTTGGATCGCCACTGGATATTCCGATTTAAATAACTTTTATAAAGCGGTGATGAACGAATCGTAATCGTTGTAAGGAACTTTTATGGCTCAGAGGTAGTCGAGAGATTCGAGAGAGATAGAATATATAGATGGTCATTCTGATCGGACAGCTGTAACTTTATGCGCGAATACTATCAATGTTTAAATGCAACTAATATTTTCGGATTACTTCACGTATTTTATTATGTTTAAAAAC
Organism: Danaus plexippus; assembly: GCF_018135715.1. Classification (NCBI taxonomy): domain Eukaryota; kingdom Metazoa; phylum Arthropoda; class Insecta; order Lepidoptera; family Nymphalidae; genus Danaus; species Danaus plexippus. The sequence continues at coordinate 3,660,564 of NC_083545.1, forward strand.
TACATACTCCCGACGTTTTGGTTACTTTGCAGCAACCGTGATCACGGCAGATATCTCGTCTGCCCGTTACAATAATATATTACGCGTAGTAATTCGAAAATATTAGTTTCATTTAAATGAATAGTTGCGAAAGATTTCATTATTATGATTGGTTTAGAGCAGGAAATTATGATGAAAATTGGTAATTATTTTTTCAAACATTCTGCTTACCCCGTCCCAAATCTCTGTGCACGCCACTGGTATACATAATTGTTGAAAGACATTTTATTATTTATTTATGAGAAATCACATTATATTTAATCATTTCATTTTGATTGAAATAATAACAGTTCGTGTTTGATCAGTCGACGAATCAAATGACCAGTCTCACTGACTGAGGCCGTTCTACAACGCCTTGAAGTCGCCCGCGGCGATAGCAGCACTTCCCTTAATATAATAATAGTTTACTCTATACTTATAAATATTAAGCGCGTCTAAGGAAAACTTCTAAAACGTCTAAGGAAGTTAGATGTTTAGGATTTGAGCGGTTGATACTAAAATAGTAATTAACTACTATTAACTATGTGATAAGTGGATTTCATTGAAACAGTATATAATTATCATATATAACCGTTCGTGTAGTTCTCTCCACAGAGCTGCGACTCTCTCCGAGGCGCCCCGCCCGCCGGCCGCGGCGTCACAGCCGGGGAACTCCACGCGGCGCACAGACACCGAGCGTCGCAACGCTGACGATATATCCGTCAGGCCTGAAACATATTATCATTATAACGCATACACACACACCCACACACACACACACACACACACACTGACAAACATATATATATCTATATATATAATTCATAGTTCCAATATATATATCAACCTCACATACTCTGTACACGCTCACTATCCTGATGTTTCTCCTTAACCGGTCTCAGTAATGTGTAGTGACAGCTCGTGTATGGATTTCGTTATATCAACTCAGATGTTTATTGTCGGTCAGTTTGTAAACATCGCTATACATTAAACAACACACGCATCATTCAGACCAATGTTTTCATAAGCTATGTTTGTATATACAGATATATTACCTTGCAAACTAAAGGCGTTCCTGTCTATGTATAGCGTGTGTAATGTACAGTTGCATTGTAAAGCCTTAGCTAGTAGCCGCGCCCCGGCGTCGCCCGCCAGGTTGCCTCCGACGTCCAACACGCGCAGCCTCCGCGCACCGCCCAACGCGTTCAATAAACCGTACAAATCGCTCTGGAACATTATTTTATATTTTAATGTCTGTACGAATTTCGATATTGACTGACAACTGACTGATTGACTGATTGACTGATATGACGTCACATTTTTTGTATCTCTACCTTTTGTTCCGATCTTTGAAATCTTTGAAACGCTATCGAATCACTAACGGCAGCAAAAAGGCAAGTGTATAAAAATATATTCGAGATTCGAATAGATCTATCTCGGAACAAAATATGTCATGCGCATAAAACCATTTGTGACGTCACTGGGAACGGGTCACTTATTTATTTACCTTAAGCTTACAGTCACTGAGATCTAAAGACGTCAACGCCGTATCGGGTTCTTGTAAAACATGAACCAAAGCCTGCAATGAAAACATATTTTTAATTACATTACACTAATATGTATCTATATGTAGCAATAAGTCAAAAACTTACCTGTATTAAAGGCGGAGCGTACGAACGTTTCCCTGTCAACTTGCTTAAAGATAAATGCGTTATTGAGTGATTCTTTCCCACGGCCCTTACAATTCCAGATAATTCCCATTCCATACCTAGAAAAAATATTGATTATAATGTATCATACAATGTGAACAGTAGCTGTAATTTAGGATATTCTGTGTTTAAGCCCTTGCATAATGTGCATTCCGTAACAAATGTGTGTACGTGTCTGTAATATCAGGGACTATCGATTTTAGTACTGTCTAGATCTAGAGCGTTCAGTCTTTATGAAAAAAAAAATTGATCAACTTTGGCAACAGATAACAAATATAAGTAGCTTCTGTAGAAATAATCAACGTATTGATATATTATTACTCTTTAAAGAATATGGACTATATATAATCAATTTTTTTTTTTAATCTACGTCTCATCCGCGGTAAATCACAGTATACAAAAATAAATTTAAAATGATAACTGTGAGAGAAAAGCACATATCGTTAAGTGAGAAAGGTGAATTTAATTGATTGGCGTATAAGACGAGACGAAACCCCTCAGCATTCCATGGATTCACCGTGCGGGTGCCGGGTCCATCGCGTTGCAGGGAGAGGACCTTCAACAGTCACAAGTCAGAATTCAACAGTCTGGGACTTGCGACCCAGGTGTAGGTTTAAGGGGCCCCTATCTAACGCGCGTTAAACGCTTACCTCCACTGTCCAAGCTCCTCTCCCTACCTAACCAAATTTGAAAACAACCTACTAGGGCCGCCTTCTGCCTTCGACGTACGTTCCAAGAATGAATGCAAATAATAATTACAAACCGAAAAATGTTAGTTGCATTTACAAAAAAATCGATAATCTAAGATGTCGTCACGGTATATAATAAGTGCCATATACACACTGTTGTCGGACAGGTCGAGCGTGTTGAGGCACCGCACTCCGTGCACGCACGACTCGAGCACGTGCGCCGCCTGCGATGACGTCAGAGACCCCGCCAGCGACAGCTTCACACCCGCCGCGCTCTCGTTGCACGCCAGCCCCAGCAGGAGACTCCTTCGTGATAACATTACGAACGACACAATATTATTAACAGAAATATTTTTGTTATATTTTCTGTATTAACCACAATACTTTTGAATATAATGATGACATGCAAGAAAATAAATTAATTAGTAGAAACGTATTTTGACAAAAAAAAACATCGATATCTGAAATAATCTTGTTTACAATTAAACATCATTATCTTAATATATCGAAACTAAAAATATAGAACAATACTGAACTGAATTCGTGTTATTTGTAATAACAATACGTAATGTCCTCACTTGAGAGCGTCCGGCGGCATCTTACAGTATGAGAAGTCTAGATCGGTGAGCGCCAGGCAGGCTGTGAAGAACTGTCTGAAGGACGGAGGCGGGTCCTTCGCCCGGCGGCTCTGAGACCACGGGTTACGAGCCAGGAGGAGAGTCGACAGACGGGCAGCGCAGCCGCGGAGTAGAGCACCCCATATCTACACACGTAAATAAATATGCATTGTATGTCACTAAATTTATGTCACTAAATATCACTAATGTCATTTATAGTACATCACTAGTAATGACGCATTGACAGCTGCGAGAAACGCATACCCTGAGCGGCCGGAATATGATTTAAAGAAATATATACATTTTAAAACGAAATAGTAACCTAGTACCAATGACGTTGTTCAGTATTAGTACTAGACGTGTTGTCAGATTTAATACGTAACTTTTCTAGTTTTCCGATCACAAACCTATGCTAATGATAGTGTCAACTCGTACACCAATCGAGAACTACAATGTATAATATTTAGTTTGACGAAGCAGATTTGTAATAAGGGTACTTACTGAGCAGTAATTTTTTAATGCTTGATGCAAAATTAAAAATATTACTTTTAGGCCCTCAGGGTGTCCAAAAATTCATTATTTATTTTTAGTTTTTCTAGTTTTGGGCTGAGATTTTATCTCTCTGATTTAATATCAGTCATAAGTCACTATATGTTTGATGTCATGATGGGAAGTTCGTGTTTTTATTAAAAACAAATTTGACAAATTTGAAATACATTGATAAAAATAAACTATTTTTAGAAGAAGCCTCAACAAGCCACTATAATTTTCTTTTTCCTTAGTATATTTTTTCTCTGCACATGATATTGCTTCTAACAATAGATATAACCGCGAACATATAATAACTCAGGCAAACCTCTTCAACCAAACAACCTTGATCCCATTTCTTGGTATAAATCCAGCTCAATTCTTATAATGACACGAACAATAGTAATCACTGCTAATATAACGACTAGAGCGTTTTGTCAATCAACGATATCCTTGACAGTTTCCGTTACCCAATATAATATGAACGATGATTTCATACAACAATTAGATAATCGCAGTCCTTAAATATTTGGGTGGTTGGAGAACAAAATTTCATAAATAAAAAAATATGCCAATATTTCTAGAAATAAATGTTAATGTTATTAAATTATTATTAAAAATGTATGATATATATATTTCTATATTTTTTTATATATTTTATAGAAAAAAATTTACTATATATAATAGCCGTGGAATATTTTTTTTATACATATTCATAATCAATCAACTTACATTTTCTAATGTCGTCTCGGTGTTTGTTAAATTTAAATGTGTCAATACGTTGGGTTGTGCAAGGAAGTTGTACAAATTCTGAAACAAGAGAATTGTTGTATCATAATTCATTACCATATATGGAAGACCTTGAAAAATACCAACAACATTAAATGCTTAGTATTTTATTAATACCAAATGTAGGCAGACCATTATAAACCAGGTGGTAGATAAAAAATATTTATATACAGGATGTAAAGATATATACATACATTAAACACCTCACCGGTGTTACAAACTTTATAAGGTATGGAATACACCAATGTATTCTCCTATAAACACATGTTCCTATATTTATGTAATGCAATTATTCAAATGCTCTCATTATAATAAACATGTACATATATATGATTAACTATGTATATTACTTTAAAGTCAAATATAGTTTTATTTATAGATAAAATAGATTATTTATTATTGACATGGGCAGGATTCTACATATCTATATATACATATAGATAAATAAAAAAGAAACGGGAACAGTTATTCCATAGATGGCAGGTGTTACGAGTGAATAGATCATCCTACATACATGAACGTCATCCTTGAGGTTGTTATGTGAGAGGTCCAAGTGTGCTAACGTGTTGAGGTGTGCGGGCGCGTCGTTCAGCATCACAGCCAGTTGGCACACCGTCTTCCCCGTCACGCCGCACTGAGACAGGGAGATGGAACGAAGACCGCTGGGGTTGTTCGACAGACCCGTCAGGATACTGATGGCGCCTGATATAACATATATGTATACTCTGATTATATTACCTTTCAATATTAATTAACTGATGAAATCTCATAAATATATAGTTCGTTTATCAATAGAATAATAGCAGAGAAAATACGAAAATAAAACATAGCAGACGAAGCTTCAGAAATCATTTACAAAACAGGAAAAGACCTATTATATAAATAAAAAGTTATTAATGCCGTATCTGGTCTGTTCTGATCTCAATTAGGAATCAAATGGATCAGTGTGAACCCACCCTTATCCTCGATATGATTCTGGGATAGATCGATGGTATGTAGCGCTGGTGGCCGCGGCGCTCGAGCGAGCGCGTGTCCTAGCCGCGCCGCGTGATCGTGTCTCAGGGCTGCGCCCCTCCAGGAGAGCCGCCTCGGAGGGGGACAGGCCGAGCGGACCAGGCGACCCACGGCCTCCCACGCCTCCCCTCCCACACGCACCCCGTCCCCGCACACACCCTCGAACCAAGTGTTGTGTTGAAGCGCCATCACCAAGGGGATCAGATCTCTGAGGATGATGAATTTTAACTATATAGGTCATATAATGAGATCTAAGACTATCGAATATTTATTTAAAGTAAACTAATACTTTCGGATTTCTACGCGTTATTATATTTATCTTAAAACTACATACTACCGACGCGAATGAATGAGAGAATGTGAGACATTCTCATCTCGCCTGCCCGTGATCACGGTTGCTGCAAAGTAACCGAAACGTCGATAATCATAAAAACAATAAAATAAAGCGTAGTAATCCGAAAATATTAGTTTCATTTATTGAGGTAATATTCACACCTGTATATAGAACGCTACGTTCGTTTGAAGTAACAAAAATGAAACTTAAATATTTCGTTGTTTTTTTTATTAACGTAACTAAGTTTTCGCTTCATTATATTAATATATCTTAAGATTTGAAAATTATTGAAAATTGACGGATTCAGTCCGCACCCTGTGCATTTGCGATTTAAATAGGCATGATAATTTATTTGACGATATAATTTTATCTTCTAAAAATGAAATCCTTTTTTTTTTATTTACATCCTGTGTTATCTATCATAACAATAACAAATTACCTTTGATCCAAATGATCGAAATCTTTGAGATGTAGCATTCTTATGTCGTGCGCTAGATAAATTGTGTCAATGTCCCAAGCGACCTCGGCTCTGGAAAACAAAAAAAAAAAAACATTATATAGTAACAGCGGGGAATGTAAGTAGTTTAACAAACATATAAAGTGTTACCTGAACGGCGTCTGACAGAGGTCGCACATGGCCGCGTATTGGTTAGAGAAATCACCGCATGTTGAATGTTTTCTTGTACCACAAATAGGATGTAGGGGAAATGGTAAATTCACCTAAAACAAATAAATAGCAAAAATTAATAACTATACTATTTAAAGCGGCTAACAGAACGGTAACAGGAAGATATTAACAGATGTTCATCCTCACAGTTACAACCAATTGAAATAATGAAAGAAAATTAAGCGGTAATTAAACAAATTAGGAGCATCGCAATATATGTGTTTCACAAAAAAAAAAACCTTGGCAACGATGTCCTCCATCGCAACATTAGGAAATAAGTCATCAAATGCTGCGATCAAAGCGTGGATAGCATTAATAACTCCTTCCGACGAACCTTCTTCGCCTGAAATTAATTATCATACTATAGCAATAAAATTAATAACGATCCATTTTGAAATTTCGCTGTTCGCTTTCATTTAACATTGTATCAATATCCTAGCTACTATATTATGTAGTTACAGGTTTCTATGAAAACTGACAATTATCATAATGGCTTAGAGTTCATTATTGGATGCGTCCCTAAATGAATGAGTCATTTATTCCAATGAAAAACAACAAACCGTGGATATTGTTTGATTGAGGAGAATAAATTTAAATTCTAATCACGCTTATGCATTTGTGTCAATGTTACAGGTCACGAAGAGCGAGCTGGCAAACAATAGATGTAAAAAAAAAACTCACCAATGAGGATCGAGACGGGCTTATGTTCATGAATGAGTGTTATTGACAAATGATTATTTTTCTTGCTCTCGAGAGCTTCAATCTCCATTAAGTGAAATCCATTGTCAATCTTAAATATAAAAAATATAAAAAGAACCATAAAATTACACAACCGCCACATAAAATGTTGGTTTCTTATACAAATTTACTATATTATCTTACCCTTGTTGGCACTTTAGTTGTTGTTATAAATACTCTATAAGCAGTCACAACCTGAAATCAATTTGAAAATGCATTTAGACCGTAATCTGTGATAACCATCAATTACAATTGATTAATTTATCTAATTTATATGAAGAGTCTGAACTTGTGTGCTGTACTGACTAATAAAAATATTATAAATAATACTACAACTTATTAAGGGGGTTACACACACAGCATGAAGAAGTAAGTTTATTAATTTGTGAATATTTTTAGTAAAAAATCAACTTCAAAAACTATTTCATTTCGACATAATTATTGACAGACATTTTCTACATAGAGTCCAAACTCCTGTTTATTCTGTTAATAACATTAGTTGATACTCTTAATTGTTTCTTGCCATTAACAATTAATTACTAATTCATGTTTTTATGACAACTTAGATTAGAAGTGTTTATTATTTATTAAAATTAATAATCTCAATTGATTGTAATATAATTATTTTTTTGGTGTAAGTTGTATTTACAAATAGAATAAACTTTAGAAGTCTAAAGAATAGTTTTTATACTAATAAGTGATCACTTTAACAAATTTTATGAGGAAGTGTGCCACCAATGGGTCAGGACATAATCATCTTAAAATACCACAGCACCTATTGTGTGTTAGGTTCACAGGGATAGCTATTTGTGTACAACTGATCATGAGACACACCTAAGTGACTCATTCTATTGTCCAGAATCTAATCAGTTATGGTTGTTTAAATTAATCAACAACCATTTCTGTTCAAACTGCATATGCTATCTATCTTTTTATTTAAAAATGTGATGGCTGTAAAAGTATCAAAGGCAATATCAGTACCAAACATATATTAAAAAATATGTATTACTTTAATGAATAACATACGAAAGTTATGTAATTTATAAATACAAATAATTTTTAAAATATACTGTATAATTTATTTCATACTAATAACTTACCAAAACGCGATTATCCACTTTATCCCCTCTTGATTCCATGCGAATAAGGGATTTATAAAGTATTTTAACATTTTTTCCCAATACATTTCCGATGCTCTCTAAAAATTAAAATCCAACGTTATTATTCACAAAGTAAAATTTAAATATTTCATTGTTACTCTCCGCAAAATAGTTTTCTTTTAAAATTTAACACACCGCTTAATTCTGTAGTTATTTGGGATTTTGTTGACATTTTCACGATTTTCTTTAATGTCATCACTCTAACGAAATATATATTATATTTTTTAAGGTCTCTGAATTCATTCTTATATTAACAGAATATTTATAAATAAGAAAAGGCCAGTTCAACTTCTAATTCATTGAAAATATACGATTACATTTCAATTCACTATTTAAAAATATATTAAATTATATTCACAAACACCAATCACCACTTTTTTCACGACAAGTCCATTCCCATTTCACAGATAACACGAATTGTGATGAAAGGAGTAGTAAAAATTCTCTGTCTATGTTGATTACCTAAACATAGCCCATATAAATATATTGTAGTACATAAAGTACTTGAAAATATGATACTGTTATTAATGAAACTTTATAAATTAAACAACTCTAGTAATATGTTTACTTCAGTATCTAATTAGTTATGGTGCCTTTTGTTTTACAATGTTCAATATTGTCTGTAGCCCCATAGACTAAATAATAAACACCTGTTTTGTTGTCTACTTCATAATTTACAATTTCATTGAAAATTGAGCTGCTTTGAAGTGTTAATAATGTAAAAAAATTATTACACCGTAATCTTTACAAACGAACGTCCTAGCAATATAAACTCAGTAAATATTATCGTTGAAATTATTAATAGAAATGAACAAAAATTATGAACGATGTACCCATTGTAACAGGCGCAAGTGGTTGGCTACTGGATGTCTACGAAAATGGTTAAAACCTATGGAATGTAAACACTTACAACGAAGTATTGATAGCAAACGAGATTTCAGTAATACAGACATTGTGAACTGTGTTTTTTTACCTGATCGAAAACCGCCCAGTAATACCAACAAATTTATAAAGTTCTGGAAAAATAAATTGTTTATCACTGGTAGTGTCCGTTCATTACAAAGATACTTTGGTAATAAAAATCGTGATGGAGAGTTTATGTGTGATTTTAACAAAACAGCGGATCCATGCACATCAAGACAAATTATAACAGTGACAAATGAAGTGAAAAAAGATATTTTAGCAGAACATATTACTATGAAGTGTAAACATTCAGATGGCCACTCAGTTCTTAGAGGGCATCATCAACATGTATCAGTAGAGAGCTGTGCTATATATTGTCAACTCTCAAAGTAAGTTGGTACAATATTTTTGATCTTTGTAACTTAGAAGTGTTTTTTACGAATAAGAAAACATTAGTAATTCTTGGCTATTTTTTCAGACATGGCTGGTATTGGGGAGGAATAACATCCAGTGAGGCTGAAGAGCTTCTTGCAGGCCAACATGACAATGTGTTCTTGGTACGAGATTCTTATGACTTAAGACACATTCTCTGTGTGTCATTTCGATGTGTTGGCCGAACTCTACATGCTCGACTCAGGCATGCCAATGGTCTTTTTTCTTTAAACAATGAAACTTTTGTGCCAGCAAACAGAATATCAGAACATTGTGCCACTGTAGATGTAAAGTCCAATTTATTTGAAATGCCAGTGAAATTAGCAAGACCTTTAAACAGGTAATAGTATACAATATATATTATCATTTTATATATAAAATTTCAATATCTGTATGTTTGTTTGGTGATAATATATAAATGTATTTTTTCAGGTTTGCAAAGTTAGACTCTCTACAAAAGATCTGCAGATTTGTGATAAGGCAAACTGTCTCAGATAATTTATGGAATAAACTGCCACTTCCTCCAAATTTAATATATTATGTATCTTGCGGTAGTGATTACATCGCACCTGTATAAATAAGCACAACACAGATATATTGTGCCTTAAAGTTAATCAATGCATCATATATTAACTCTATACTTATAAGACATATCATATATGACTATGTAAAGTGTTTATAAATTTTATACAAAGTTTATTTAAAATAAAACACAATTTTCTGTGTAAAATTATGTATTTGAAAATTATAACAACACATTTTTGTGTGTTAATCTACAGCTAAATATAACAATACTGTATCATATTTATCATACTGTTGCTGAATTCATTTAACTGTGTTCATTCCTAATATATTCTTTGCCTGAAATAATAATATGATATTAATCAATGGAAATAAAAAAAAATGTTAATAATCATGGAATTTATCAGTTTAGATTTATTTTTATTTACCGTTACAAAAGCTGCTGTGAGTGTTTGTGGTGCAACGGCCACTGGATTCATATTCAGCGCCATCTGTATAAACTCTGCGTCTCTGATGCGAGATTTAACAAAATTTCTTGTTGAAGTGCAATTCTGGCTGTTATCAGTCAAATAAAACAACTCTGATGCTTTATAAATACCAGCAAGTCCCACTCTACGTACATACCAGTTGAACTGTAAAGTAATCACGAATTAAACACAAAATGGACTATTTAAAATATATTACTGAAAATAACTTACATCCACGCTACGGTCCCCTGTGTGATAACATATGTCATCTGCTAAAGACAGCAATGTTGCTAGACAATTTGGTACATTGTTAGGCAGAGTTTGGATTGCCATTGCTTTAGGCCATGTACTCCTAAAAAAACGTCTTTCATTAACACACCACTTATAACCAGTAATCACAATAAACAATGAAAACTTTACTTATAGGGTTCAATCATCAAAAGTCTTGATACTATGGCATTCTCAATCATTTGCGCGGGAACTTTATTGTCCTTTAATTCTTCCTTTGGCCACTATAAATTTAAATTGCATATTAAGAAAAAATAAATACTTTGATAAAACAAATTATATTAATAATAACTTACGCTCTTCATTTCGTTAACCAGTCTTTCATTACATGACACATTGAAATAATGTACCAGGTCCCCTCCACCGTTAGGAAATAGGCCATGAGCTACGCCAGGATATCCTGCAGCTTCAGCCCCCTGAGCTAGAGCGTCCACTGACCAACCTTTTGTGGGTACGAAATCTAAAGCCTTCGATATAATACGCTTTTTTATATCTTCCTCATATTGATGGTCTTCTTGTTCATTTATAACTGCAGGGACTTTCACAAATTCCTTATCATTGTGGGCTTGATTGTAACTTCTTATGATTCTTTGTTTAGTATTTATTGGAATTGTTACAAGAGGCGGTGTTAACTTACGACTATTCCTTAAGGCTGTTGACAAATATAGAATATTATTATATATTTAATATTTCTAAAGGTGTGTTATGGTAATCAACTTAATAAATTAAATACAGATATATGAAAACAGAATTTATTTCTATATATTTTTTATGATTTACAAATGGTTTATTTTCATTTACTCATGGCTACACATTCAGAGAGCCTAGCCACTAAACCTTCTATCAAATGAAAAGCATTAAGAGCAGAATATATTATTTGTTCCTTATTTTCTGTTGGTATTTTGTCTAATACATTTCCTCCCACATTGAGTGAAATTTCCACTTGATTTTCTGGTTTTTTATTAGATTCCTCCTTAATATCTTTTAATTTTACTTCATAATGAGCTTTGGACATATTCAGACCCATTCTAAGCACATCTAAATAATCTCTATCAATTGTTGAAAATTGTTCCTTAATTCCTGTCTTATTGGTGGTATCTTTTATTACCAAATATCTCAAGAAGTTTAGTGAACTGATTATTTGATCAGCTAATTCCACAAGGTCAGATTCAGCTCCGTGAGGTAAATGACACATTTTTTCTATCATGCCCATCAGCTGCAGCCCAGTGAAACATTCTGGCAATTCTGGCTTATTGAAAGCTTCATCAAGAGAGTTTTTATAAAGTGTTATAGCATAACCTATCATTCCAGAGTGATTAGAAAACTGCAACATGTGTTTTATCAGCAAAGATCTGCCTTTATAATCAAATTTATATATATGCTCACGAATAAGTTTGACTGATTCTTTCCGAATACTTTCATAGCTAGAATATATGGATATATTTATGAGACATTTACACAAGTTATAATGCACTGGTAGAGAAAGAAGTGACTCGGAACTACTATTGGGTAAATAAGTTAACATTATCTTTAGTAAAGATATGCCTTTTGTTAGTGGACCATATTCAGCAAAATTTAAAAGGTGATTCACACAAAGCAAACCAGTATGACAAACATAATTGTTGGAGTAGACAAGTGGAATTGCTGATTCCGGTATTTCAAAGTGTTTGGAAAGAATCACATAAAATAATCCTGACAAAGTCGTTAAGTTTATCTTTTCTTTATGATCATATGGAGATATTTCTTCTTCATTGTCCATAAGGGTATTCTTAGATTTTGTTTTCATGTTTTCCCGATGATGCAATTGTACATATGGTAAAAATATATATACATTTTTGACCAATGTACATATATCTTTTACAACTATATCAATACAGGATCTTGCCTCACTATTTTTATTGGTTTCTGGATCCAAATCTACATAAAGTAATGGTTTTCCAAGTAAGCTTATAAGAAATGCTGATATAATCTCTTTTGTTTTCAAATTAGTATCCTGCATAGTTACTTCCCTTATAAAAGGACTATAGAATGGTGGTAATAGAGTGTATACTTTTATTACTCTTCTTATATTATTATCACAATCCATTAAAAGGCGTTCTTTTCCTTCTAGTTGATGTTCTTTGACCGGTATAGCTTCAATATATGTGCTGATTGAATTAAGGCACCATTCTAACGACCTTCCTCTCTTTTGGGGAAGCTTTAATAAAAGTTGCTGCAAAGGCTGCAGTATAATGCTAAATTGAGAATCATTTTTAGCAACTTCTATTTGTTCAATAAATTCAAGCAAAGCTTCTTCAGGTGTAGCTGTTTGTACGATGATAGCCAATAATTCTTCACAAGTTCCATATAATGATGGTTTAATTGTCATTGTATTATTGTCAATCTTGCTTACTATAATGGATATCAGATCCCAACAATTATCCTTAAAACTGTTTATATATTTCTCCTCTACGGCTACACTAAGGGCTTCTTTGTATTTTTCGGAATCCAATAAAGAAGAAACATAATCCACTACGTCAATATTTTCAAGTTGCGCCATGATAAATAATATTTGGTAATATATTTTTGTATATCCAATTTCTGAAATAAGGTCCTGAATCGTTAGAGCACTTTTTAATGAATCGAACAACGTTTTTCGTTTCTTAAGCCACAACCTTCACATGAATTTAAAAATTTGTCCTGTTTTGTTATAACCGTATTAGTAATTTTTTGTTAACGAAGGATTTAAATTTTATCATAAATAATCGTACGGTAAGCAAAAATACAGAAAAATATGTAAAGAGTCCTAAATTACTTACAATAAATAACCCTGTGTAACTTATTCATTATAAATACAGGATTTAAAAATTTTAGGGCAAGCGAATTTTTTCGCCTGATGTTATGTGAATGAAAATAGCCGTTTAAAATATTTTTTCGTGCTTTTTCTTGGTAAAACTCTCAGCCAAAAGATCGGTCAGAACATGAATATTAAGAACATAAAAATTAAAAAGGTACACTCAATGGCATATGTCACTTTTTGCACTCCTTGAAATTTTTACGTTTATACCAATTGGCAATTACCAAGCGTTTAAAGCTGTTGTACAACACTAAAAAATGTAGTTTTGTATGAAACACGAAATTTAAAACAATACCAAAATTGTTGAAAATAAACGTATGAAATGTTTATATTATATCTTATATTGTCATTGTTTGTAATTATTGTTAGTTATTTTTTTTGTTAACTTCATTTATTTTTTTTGCTGATTGTTTAAATGTTAAATAATTAATAAGCGTGTTATATTGCAGTCTGTAGTATTTATTAAATAGAGTATTGTTAAAAAAATTGTTAATGGAGGCTAACGTAACTATTAATGCTGTATATACCTATTAAGTGTTTGAAATTGTATCTGTCATTTTATCGTATTCTTGTTTTAAGTGCTATATTTCAAATACTGTGGTGTATCGATCAAATAAATAAATAAATAAATAAATAAATAAATAAATTCTTGTTGGAAAAAAATTATTTGTATTAAATAATAATATTCTTATATTTGTGACAAATTACCAATAACCAAATCATTTAGACGTACAATCTCGTATTGACATTTTCAGTATTCTGAAAACCAGTTTACTCTATGATCTGTTGTCAACTTTTTCACATATTTATATATTATTTGATTAATAATTATATCTTAACATGTCTCATGATTTTCTTATTTAAGATGGCCATAATTTAGTACAGAAAATAAATGAGTTTTATTATGTTTTATGAATACTAATTATCGATTTCATTACTTTAAGTATTCGATGTATTGAAGATATGAATACTCTCAGAACTGTTATTCTTTTTCATTAATAAATCATTATGTGGCCGGTCCTTTTTGCATGACAAAAAAAAAGTGGATTTTGTTTGATTTTATTGAGTTATATTAAAACAACAAGATAAACGATGGCTGCTAAGCAGAAAAATATTTTTACTCGAAGTAAACCTTTGATGCATATATACAGTGGTAAAGACCAAGAGGGCAAAGAGGTAGTTAATTATTAAAAGTAAAATACAAATCAATTATTATGGGTTTAATTATGCATTGTAATAATATTAATTTTAGGTAGAAGTTCGAGAAGATGCGGAACAGCTTGTTAAATGGCATGAAATATCTGATGCTCTCGTAGCCGCGGGCTATTACAGAGCTCAACTTCAAGGGCTGTCAGCATTCGATAAAATTGTGGGAGGATTATCTTGGTGTATTGAATTATGTGATATTGATATGGACATCAGTTTGTTATTTGAAGAGAACCTTACTATTGGAAAAAAAATGTATCTTATCTCTTATTATTTGTTTTTTATTATCGTTCGATTGTTTTTTATTTATTATAATTATTATTTCAGAGCACTAACAGAAAAGATTGTTAAAGTTTTGCCGAGCATGAAGTGTCCTTACATTATCGAACCTCATCAAATACAAGGTTTAGATTTTATTAATATTTATCCATTAGTACAATGGTTAATTAAGTATTCTAGTGAATTCCGGGAGGCAAAAGAAGACGAATTACGTAAGTTTGCCGTTAAACAGTATAATAAAGATCATATATTTGAACTTGATCGTAACCACTTCCGACAAACAGAGAAACTATTGAAAAATCTTGCCGCAGTTCAGGTAATAATAGATTATATGTATAAGTAACTTTAATTATAACCATTTATTGAAGTATTAATTGATATTCTAATAAACTGATATATTTTTAAGAATTTATATAAACCATGCAGAGTTCGTAAACGGATATCTGGATTATCTTTAAATGAGTTGGAACAAGTCAATGCTGTGCTATCAGAGTATGATACACGCATGTTGATGCATGTCTCCAACAACAAAGATGATCCTCAACAAGATGAGGACTTGGAGTTTTTAGTGAGTTCCACCTGTTATAATCAATACTGCAGTTATACTTCTAAAAACTATTTATTAAGAGCCACATATTACACTTTTTTTATATGTAAAATAAATTCATTATTTTAAGAATAATAGCATTTACAACAAAATATGTTAGAATGGTTTAAAATTTTCTATGTGATAAAGAATATTTTCTTTCCAGTACGATTATGAAAAAAGTTTAGCTGATCCATCGGATATAACCACTGAGGTGAGTACAAAATAAATAGTAGGTTAGTAAAATTCAGAACAGGTATTGACGATTTTGCTTTTTATAGACGGAAATTTACCACAATGTCAATAATAAAGAAGACGCTGAAAATACAAAAATGCACTATACAGTCCTTCATTCAGAACTAACGGGTGACATTCCGAAAGAAATTGAGCAAAAAGAGAAAATGAAATACGCTGAAGATATAGAAAAATTAACAAAATCCATCGAATCTATGGAAAATGAAATGGATTTGGTGAAACAGGATCATCAGAAAAAACTGGAGGCAGCTAAGGCTGATTACAGTAGTATTGTAAACAAACTGCAAAAGGTTACCAAGAAATTAATGAAAAGCAATGACTATAGGTATTTCTTTTAACTTAACTGCAAAAAGATTGTTTTAAATGTATAATTTTATATTAAATCCTCAATAAAATTGCAGTGATAAGAATTTGAAAGATTTTTACAAATCTCTTAAAGAATTGGCTAAGGAGAGAAGTGAATTGTTAAAAATTATAGAACACAGAGAAAAAGAGAATAACAGATTAAAAGAAACATGCAGGTATGGTTTTTTTGTTTGAATTAAAAACTAGAAAATTTGTTATATATTTATTTGATAACAAATGTTATTTTAAAATTGTTTTTCAATTGTTTCAGGTTAATTAAACAACCAGATGCGGTGATAGAGGAGGATCCGCTGTCGGCAGCAGAATTGAAAGAATTCCAGGATAGGGAGAAAAAACTCAAAGATTACATAAGCAGTATGAGAGTTGAACTCGGTCACATGAACAGACAGGTGTTGAGATATTCTGTGGCCATCGATGAAGTTCCCGGTACAGCAGAATTATTGCAGTATGAGAAGAGATTTGTTGAACTATACAATCAAGGTACAATTTCAATTTCATAATCAGAATCTAGTTATAAATACTACACTACAGATCTCATATAACAATGAGATAAGTACAAATAAAATCCTCTACTATTATTGTTCAATGTATGTGCTTACATTCATCATATATAATAAAAACGAAAAGAATTAATCTCAAGTCCTTGATATGTAAATTACTTGAACGGCACTTAAAAATTCTTACTAATATTTTCATCAAAATATTATTTTCCTGAGGTTAATGATTTATATTAATCATGTTTATATATTTTTTCAGTCGCCTCAAAACACAAAGAAACCAAACAGTATTATATATTCCATAATACTTTATATGAAGTTAAACTTTATACCTCCAAGGAATTGAGTCTTCTTAACTCGATTTTAGATAATTATGACGAGTGAGTGATTTATAAATACGTTTTGCATATAAAAGATAAAATTATATCTGTTTTAGCGTAATTATTGTATGTTTTGTATGAATGTATATGAATAATTGATAATTTTTGCGACCAACCTTTATATTTTTTTTAATTATAAATATTGTTTGTTTGTGTGCATTTCTTTATTTGTAAAAGTATTTGCATATTTAACTTTATTTGTAAAACTGTGCATTCCATTCCCTAACAAGTATAAATACAGTACAGTTATAAACATTTTATGGAAACAGATTCCATCAAACTATTAATATTATGTTTTAGAGTAATGTCATCAGCAAGGAAACGTGAAGAGTTCATGACACAATTTGAATCGATAGTGGAATGGGTGAATCAAACTGTCAAGAAAGTTGAACAGAAATACAAAAATGAAAAGGAACAAAAGGCGGCTTTGTACGGAGAATATTCTAGATTAATGGAAGTACAAAGACAGTACGCGGCCGCATTGAAGAAATTAGCAGCGGAACGACATAAGTTTGGAAAGGAAGAGAGATTATAAATACATTATAACAACATATTTACCAAATTATTAGAAAATCCTCACATTATTTGTTATATTTATACTATATATGTTATAATTCTGCTATCACAACTTATTTAACGCGATCTTATAGGATTTTACAATTGTAGTAATTTTTATGTTACGTAATATTTATTATTTTCTAGTCCACAATCCACTAACCTTTTCACTCGTATATAAAAAATGAGTTCGAAAAGTGTATAAACATTACAAGCGCATGCTAAATAAATCCAAATACCCAGAGCTAAAACCATTAGCTTTGTGCATTCGTAATAGTCTATTGTTTATCGTGAACAAAAACATTTTTACTATTGGCGTCACATTCCACGCATGTAAATAAAGACGCCATTTTTCCCCGAATGATAGTATGTTTTATTAGATCGTATATGTTCAGAATATTTGATTCACATATTATTAATATTGAATAAATAATATATAATATACATTATTTGTATATTTTTATTGATAGCATAATTTTGTAATTTTTTTACTTTCCCCAAAAATATTGGATTGTTAATTGACTTTAATATTACACGGACTTTTTTTTTTAATTATACAACTGCCTGTATTATTATTACACATCTATTGTAATAGTACTATTTACTGTAGCTGTGTTTATAACCTTTAACGTTTATAAGAAATTATATTAACAATAGCGTTTCTATGAAATAGTCATAAATAAAATATCTTGCAGACCTCATGCTACAACAATGCCCTGCATTCCATAATATACGTTAAGACTGATATGTGTTTTGTATGGTTTATGTATTTTTTCAAAAAAGATTTAATAAATAAAAATGTTTACATGAAATACGTTATATTTATTGTACCCTATATTTAATAATACATAATAGTTACATTATTATTTTAAGATCACGATATTATCATAAAAAAAAGGTTTCATCTAGTCACGTTCATACAAATGGTCGTCAAAGCGTGACAACGCTGTTGTGTGAGTGACTTTTGTGGCTGTGGCTATGTCCGTGGGAGTGGCTATTAGTCTTCTTGTACATGGTGAATGAGATCAATTCTCGATTTGCGTTTGTCATCGCCATGGCATGTGATACAACATCGTAACCGAACAGTCCGTGGATTCGATTCACGACCACCAAAGTGACACCCTTTTGAGTAACACGCACAGCCCGCTCTAGATCCAACGAAGTCGCCACTTCTATACCGAATGACGAGTTTAATTCCTGGAATGTAAAATTATATTTCTATTGAATAATATAATAAAAATTTACTTACTCGTAATAGACTTTGCTTTTAGCATTGGTTGCTCTATACAAACTTATTGTATCCTAAGTTTTCTTTTATATCCATATAAATTATAAAACAAGGACTTTTTCATTTTCTATAATTATACACTCATAATTTCCGTAATGTATAAATAAAAACTATTGTTTTTCTTTTAAATTCAGCAAAGAAAGAAACCGGCATGAAGTTTTTATAAGTTAATTGGTTATCGTCAAGAAAACATCCGGTTGTTTGTGTTTTGATCTACCGTTTGATGGAGTGGCTTGTTTAAAATAATAAAACACATAGGTAGTTTAATTAGTCATATATATGCAAATGATGCAATATGAAAAATGCGAACAATAGATTGCACGGTACGTAGTGTATGTTAGACAAAAGAAATCTAGTATTTGCTAAATAAAAAGTATAACATACCCTTACTAGTTCCGCTCGTTCTTCACTTTTCAATCCGTAAACAGTAGCTTCATCTTTGGAAAGATGTGGTGCAGTCAAGCTGCCCATTACCATTATATACGGCATAATGAATATATTTACTTAAAATACACAATGATCACTGGCTGGTCTAACCAGCTTCAGAAAAATTACGAATAAGCCTTAAACCAATTATCATCTATTAACAGATTTTTAAAAATCCACTCAAATATTTTTGAAAGAAATGTAAGCGAGTCGCGGCAGTCGCGACAGGTTGTGTTCTCGTGTGTGAGTGAACTCTGAGAGCTTGCCAGGTAGGCAACGGCTACGTGGTTCTAACTTCTCAATAGATATGTATGTGTGTTTCAGATGACGCGTGTGTGGTGGTCACATGGCCTTCACGGTTCCCTGCACCACTCACGCACGTTCGCTATACAATGAGCGCTGAAACAATGTAACAGATTTTATACTCTTTTGCATTTTTTTTATTTAAGTGTTATATATTGCTCGAAAATGTTTACGGTGGCTTCTAGTATTAACAGTAAACAAATGATTAAGCAAGACAACCCTGTAAAACGATATTATTTGTGCAAAATACCTATACTTACTCAGAATTTATTAGATAGGTAATTAGAATATGATATATAATATATATATCATAAAGTTTTCGCTTTGACTATTGCTCTATACATTTTCCCTAAAATAAAATACCGACGAGTCGTTAGCAAAACTTTTATCGTGATACAATATGTGTTTAGCAATAGCAAAATATTTTATAGACCTAGTCAAATAGCAAATATGATTTAGAAAGAAATATCAATAGATGTAGACATTTTAAAGTTTCATGTTTCATGGTTTCTTTTATAATATTTCCTTTAGATTATATTTTTTATCCATTAGATTTTTTTCATTCGTATATAATAAGCCATATATAAAAAAGCGTGGAAGTAAAGCAGTTTTATGAAAGTATTAATTCAATACAAACTTTTTTAACATTAGGCGTCTGTTAAAAGTAAAATTTTAAAAATGCACACCGTTGACTTTAATCAAGTTTTGTAAGCATTTTAATCGAAAACATACACAATATAAAATTAACTTTATCTAAGATTGTTTATATTTACATCTTTTTAAAAAATGAGTCATTCCATGAGCAGCCCGCGGAATATTCAACTCGGTAGGTATACACTTACCGATAAATTAATTTTTGTGGTTTACATTTTAACTATTTAGACTTTATTATTTATTTATAGTTTTTGAAACTTATCAAAAAGCCAGATTGGTTTTCGTTCAGACAATGGCTGAACTGGCTACAAGAGCAACTAATGTTAAATGTCTGGAGAGTGCTGGCGTTTTGGGTTAGTAATAAAATAGAATTTTAGTATTAGGTCCAAGAATTTACATAAGAAACTTGTAGTTAATCGTGTTTCTTACAATTTTCTGTCGTATTCTATCAATATTTTGAACAATATTTAAATGATAGTCTTATTGGGTTATCCGTTTTAAATAGAAATCGCCGTTTGTCAAAATTTCGAATTATGTATTTTGTTTACTAGAATTGCTTCGGCCACTGTTGTATGATGCGTGTAGCACGGTTCGACAATGTGCGGTAGTGGCTGCAGCACGGCTTGCAGAACATGACGAAAATGTTGCTAGACAAATTCTCAACGGTGGCATGCTTACCATAACGCTGGAAAACCTCAACAAATATAATGTAGGACATTACAGTTACCTCGACTCAATTTGATTAATAACATGTAGTCACTTTACATAACATAAATATAAAATAGGAGATACTTATTTTTACATGGTTATATAGTGTAAACAGATGTATATACATATTAAAGGTGCCTGTGTATAATTGTGTAAGTATTTATATCCTATTATGTAAAAAAAAAGTCTGAAATAAATAATTATTATTAGTCTGTCGCAGGTGTATTATAAACGGTCGGCGCTGTATTTAATGAGGGCGGTGGCAAAGTAAGACATGAAAATTACCAAATTTTTCTTTCTACTTTTTTGACTGATTACAATGAGAAAGTACGTATTTCGCAGACATAACGAAGAATTAGCTTCGGCTATTGTAAGACTCGGTGCCTTAGAACATATTGTTTCTTGCTTAGAAGATTTCGACACGCAGGTATATAGACACTATATGTAAATTATTCAAATGTTACTGAGTAATGATAGTGAGTTAGGTATCCACTAAAGAAAAATAGAGGTACTGCAATAAACATTTCATTAAAAATATATTTGTACAACTGTGTTTATTCAAAGGTCAAGGAAAATGCGGCTTGGGCATTAGGTTACATTGGAAAACATAGCGAACATTTATCAGGATTAGTCGTGGATGCTGGAACACTCCCGCTATTGGTTTTGGCCTTTCAAGAACCAGAAATGAGTTTGAAACAGGTAAATAGATGTTTTTTTTTACAAGATAAAGCACGTCTATGAGTCTATCCATATGTCTATGTTTGACAGTAGCTTAAATAAGTTATAAATGTTTCCGATCTCTGTAAGGCTGAAAGTAAAAAGATATATTTAAATAAAAATCATTAATAGGAAAAGATAATTTATATCATTCAATTAATAGATAGCTGCTGGTGCTTTGGTAGATTTAGCACAACACAAGCCTGAAGCCGTGGTAGACGCGGGAGCTGTTTGTCATTTAGTGCGCGGCTTGGAAAACCAAGACCCTAAGCTAAAGGTAAAATAAAAATAAATAACTAAATATCGTATAAAGATAAATGACTATCAACAATAAAATATAAATTAAAGCTTGTTATCCACAATATGATTACAAATCCTTGCTATACGATGCTCATCAGGCGTTATAATAATATATTAATGTGGAGTGTTGATTTTGTAACATACGACAGCGTAGCACACTTTGCGCCCTGAGTGCCGTGGCGGGCACACGCGCGGCGCTGGCTGAGGCGGTAGTTGCTGGTGGAGCCCTACCGCCCGCCTTGCTTCACGCCGGCCACGATACTGCACCCGTTCGCCGCGCCGCCGCCTGTCTATTACGTGATATAGTCAAACATTCCGTAGACGTATGTTTCCAGTTGATTGTACTCCGTTCTTTAATCTAATTCAAAATTGTCGTTCTTTTATATTCTATATTAATTTGCAAATGTTGTCTGTAACTTCGTCGGGAAATTTTTATTCGACAAGTAATTTTGGATGTATAATAAATCTGTTTTTGATATTGTAACAGTCTTGTAAATATAACAGACTATGATTGTGAGATCTATAACTTTTTGTGTGTATCATTAGTTAGCCCAATTGGTGGTGAATACGGGTGGGTGTGGGCCCCTAGTGGAATTGTTGGTTGAGAACACTGGTGGGACGAGAGTTCCTGCTTGTATGGCACTTGGTTACATCGCGGGCCAGTCGGACCAACTGGCGATGGCTGTTATTGAATCTAAGGTTACAATTAATAAATACAACACACATGCAGTGGACTCGGATATCTTATGTTAAGAACTGAGTGACTAGTAAGGGAGGATGGATTGTTCTTGGTTTATTACTTGTTTAAGAAGAAAACTTTAATTGTTTTTCATGAAGTGTCAGAGCATATCAGTTTATATATATATTATATTAGTATAGTACAAAAATACAGGTAAAACTGGTGGAAGTAATTAGTAATTTTTATAAATTATTTTTATGTCTTATTTTCTAAAGGCTGTGGTGGTGCTGGTAGAAATCTTACAGAACAGTGAGGATGATGCAGAACTTTGTGCTGCAGCTTGGACACTGGGTCACATAGCAAAACATTCACCACAACATAGCCTTGCTGTAGCCGTTGCAAACGCATTACCTAGACTTTTACAAGTTTGTAAACATACATTGATATTACCTTATTCTTTCAATTATCATATCTTAGTTAGACTTCACCAAATTGAGTTAAATTTCAATAGATTGCAGAGATATGGTTGCTGTTTCATATTCTCAGTATATTATATGAAGAAATATTTTATAATGTGTCTAAATTTTTTAGTTATATACTAATCCAAAGTCATCCAGTGAGGTCAGGGCAAGAGCCGCCTGTGCTTTAAAACAATCATTGCAATGTTGTCTTCATCGACCAGCCTTAGAACCCTTACTGCATGCTGCTCCGGCTTGCATTCTTAAATATGTTTTAGCACAATATGCAAAGGTCAGTAATTTAGAAAGGTAATAACTAGATATACAAGTATTAATTAATTTTCTTCATATTTTATTATCGCAGTTTTACGGAGCCAAACAATTTAGTAAACTGGTCCATCATCTAGATTGTCATCTTCCTCTTCATAGTCTTCACCATTGTCAAAGTAATTATTTGCGTAATCTGTTCCATCGTCAATTTCCTCTTCTTGTTCGTGTTCATCTTCCAACTCTTCGTCATTCTCTTCAGTCTCTTTCTTTACTGCATCTTCATTTGTTTCCATGTCTTCGGTACTTGTGTCTTGAATTTCTTTCTTTTCTAAGGTCTGTAACCTTTTAGCTATTTCCTTTGGATCATCCAATTTTCGTTTTTTTACTGTGACTCGACTACGACCAGCGTTTGGCCGCAGTTCAGGAGGTATGTTGGTCCAAACGCAATCTAATATATTACCCTTTTTTGCATCTAACGCCAGTAATTTATATTTATCGGAATATCTTTCTATGCCATCGTTTCTTGTATTCGCTTTTACATATGCTGGTGATTCGTGTAAATATTCTATAAATTGATCTTTTACTATCACCATATAATCTGTGGCTGCGTCGCAATTAAGGGGTAAAGGTTTCACATCTAATTTAGGGAACAGAGGAGGTGGTGTTAGAATAGCCGGTGTATTATCTCCTCGAGCGATACCGAGCGCTTGTATTTGTTCATGAGTCAATGAAATGCCACTACCTCTTCCCCTCCCTCTTCCTGCCATTTTCTATCATATACAAGCTGAGTATTCTTTGATTTTATTTCGTTTTCAATCCAGTATAATTACAAGTAAAACCTAAACATTACTAGAACCTGGTGATTGTGACAGATGACACTTAATTTTGTCTTTTGACGTTGTCATTAGGCTTTGACAACATAAAATAGATAACTGTCAAACGGAGTAAATAGGAATGAAGGTGTGAATAGGGACAAATTAAGATAGAATTAATATGTAGTGATTTAACTGTAAAAATAAAAAATTGCAAATCGTAACCTTTAAAAGGACGGAATAAAAAAAGGGATGGGATATTTCGTAAGTAGAGACGATGCAGTTTGTGAAGAGACAGTGAAGGGACCATAGGAACGGGTAAGTTTATTCATTAAAAATTAATATGAATAACTTATCTACGACATAATGATTAACATTTTTAAATTATTGAATCTCAGAAATTTCATTTCAAAATTCTAACTTTAAGCCAAAGTATCGATACTTACATATGCTAAAAGTAAATATTCTTAAACTTACTCTAATTTATTTCTTGTATGATATAACTTTTTAAACACCTGTTTACAAAGATGGTACAGACCTAACAGTTTTTTCCTCTGTACTGCTAATCACAACCCCTAATAACTCCATTTCGTGTTCAAGTAAAGACGAGTTATAATTTGAAAAAAAAGTATGTAAAAACTCGTACTTTAATGGTGACAAGTGAAGTCATCAAGAATCTTTAGGATGCGATTCATATATAATAACAAAATCAATAAAAAATATAGTGGCCTGATTAGTCTGATTACTTATATTTATATTACCAAAAGTAAATTTTATATCTATTCACCTCGTTTGATGGTACAATCTGTGACAAATTGAGAACCAGTTTTGTGAGAGTCGATTAACTCTTATTATATAATATAATACTGTTTTTATAGATATTACCCAATGATGCAAGAGCAAGAAGATTATTTGTTACGACAGGGGCTTTAAAGAAGATACAAGAAATTGACACCGTACCAGGAACTTCATTAAAGGAGTACATAAATATAATTAACAGCTGTTTCCCTGAAGAAATCGTAAGGTATTATGCATAAATATGAGTTATAGCGTGAAATATACGAATAAAATGAAAATTACCTTAATGTTTTTACTTTTATAGGTATTACACGCCAGGTTTCTCAGATTCATTGCTTGACAGAGTTGAAGCCTATACACCTCAGGTATGTGTAAATATTATATTGTATGTGTGCGAGTTATAAAAATAAATAACTCACCAACAAATTTAAACATTTACAGATCCCAGAACTATTTACAGATAGAGTTCCTAGTGATTGTCAAAGCGAAGTGACTATAGAAAACGGAAATTAAATTGTTTATCTAATTAAAGGTTTATTTAAATTATCAAATTCAATATATTCTGTCTATTATTTATACATAATCCATACTAGTTTCTGAACCTTTATTTTCCTACCTCCAATATAATTGTCTTCAATCGCCATAGATTGGGTCAAAATTCTGAAAACAAAAACGGTTAAAAATTACTTATGTAACTATAAATTACTTTTCTACATTTAAGTAATGTCGGTAACTTACTGATAACCCAGAACGCCACATATGATATTGAGAACTTGCACACCTTCAATATCGGCTTCAAAGAATTCTTTGAGATTAAGGTAAGTCACCTGGCGTTCTTTGCAATAAGATTCTAAAATATCAACTTCTGCATGTGTCAAGCCCTAAAAAACAGTTCGCACTAGACAATTATACCTCATAGTTCATATTTTAAAAATTTTAGAGACTAAATAACACTTATATTATATTAAAAAAACCTTTATTTTACACGAAGTTTCTCCTGGAGATTCCGATTCCGTGACAATAATATAATACATATTTAAAATCAACCCAAGAACACTTGTGTTATAGCATAAAGCAATGATTAAAATGTTTGTTTGATGGGAAATGGTTCTACCACATTTTTTTATCGACCAACCGCATCCGATGTGTAACGCATACCTAACTATTACAATAATTTATTGACTATTTAACTGAAGGAGCTATTTTTTTTATAAACGTGACTATAATTTTTATAGTGAAGCTGTTTATTTCATCGTCTTTTTTATTTGTTACCATCTAATAAAGCTCAGACTCAAGTTGTTATTCCCAGTGGCGTGCACCGAGATTTGGGATGGGGTAAGCAGGATATGTTTAAAAAAAATAACAATTTTCATCATAATTTCCCCCTCTAAATCGATAATAAAAATAATGATCTTTCGCAACTATTCATTTAAATGAAACTAATATTTTCGGATTACTACGCGTAATATATTATTTTAACGGGCAGACGAGATATCTGCCGTGATCACGGGTGCTGCAAAGTAACCAAAACATCGGGAGTATGTAGTTTTTAAACATAATAAAATACGCGAAGTAATCCGAAAATATTAGTTTCATTTAAACATTGATAATATTAGCGCATAAAGTTACAGCTGTCCGATCAGAATGACCATCTATATATTCTATCTCTCTCGAATCTCTCGACTACCTCTGAGCCATAAAAGTTCGTTACAACGATTACGATTCGTTCATCACCGCTTTATAAAAGTTATTAAAATCGGAATATCCAGTGGCGATCCAAACATTCTTATTATTATCATTATTATTTGAAAACAACAAACAAGGAAAACATAACTTATTTGTGTGTACACAACCTGCTAGCTGATTAAAACTATCATAATACTTTTTATTAAAACGAATTACTTTACCTTTCATTTAGTTCACTCTCAACTGGTCACACACATTTCATTTGTAATTATTTTAATTTAATCATCAGACAACAACAAACGACAACGACAAATTCAAAATTCGAACGACAATTGAAAATGTACTCGTAATTAATTTCATGAAACACACATCACCAGTTATTATGTTCCATCATTCGTTAATAAATTAATTCACTATTTACTAATTAGCTACTTAAATATTATTCACATGCGCTTAGAAAGACAAATGAAATAATAACACAATGGCGAAAAAAATATA
The DNA here is from genome assembly GCF_018135715.1 of Danaus plexippus. Lineage (NCBI taxonomy): Eukaryota > Metazoa > Arthropoda > Insecta > Lepidoptera > Nymphalidae > Danaus > Danaus plexippus. The sequence continues at coordinate 3,687,996 of NC_083545.1, forward strand.
TGAACAGTTTACCGACCAATCAAAGAGTCCCGTTTTATTTGACAATTAACGGACTTTCTACGACATTTTAAAGATAAAAAGGATGCAGTGCTTCTCGAATACAACATGCATAGGTTTTTGGACACACACATGCAAAAACATTTTCTCATAAGCACCGAGTAGTTATGCATACCGCCGCTCTGGCTGCATAGCGGCGGCGCTAGCAGTGAGTAGCAGCCGAGCGAAAAATGTTTCGTTTTTACATTGATAGAGGGCACACAAATGTCATTTTAAATGTCTGTAAACATTTGTATTTCGTAATGTATGACTAAAAGTATGTAAATAAGAATTAAACAATATAGGTTTAGTTGTTATATGGGTAGGGTATGCAGTTTGCGTCTATGGTGTGCACGCCACTGATTATTCCATACATATAGACTACAATTTTTTCAGCACTCAAGCTTAAAAAGACTTTCTAAAAGAGTAACAATTAGTTTTTTATAGCAATGTTGATTCTAAAATTGTTTGTTTAGCTGTTATTTTAAATGACCTTGTAACTAAGGCACAATTTTTTGTAGAAATTTTAATTTACTTATCGCAAAACTTACTGAATTATTAAGGGAGGTAGGAATCGGACACTCTCAACATCGTACTCGCTATTAAATAAGTTTTAAAATTATTTAAGTGTTCCAAAATAAAGTGTTAAAATCAAAATATAAAACCAGTGCTTAAACTACTTCGAACAACATATAGAACATAGTGTATGTACAATATAATAGACTAAAAAGTGCACAAAATCGTTCTACCAAATGTCACTAAAAATTCACAAGAGACCAAGAACATGTCACCGTTAAAGTGCAAAATAATGATGTGGTGGCTGTAGTGTAAAGTGTATGACAGAACGGAAACTAGAATTACATTAAAACAGTGAATAAAACAAAAGCACCAAAAACTATAACCTCAAAAGTGCTAAGTAATAGTAATAAATCTCCGTTCCTAAATCATCCATCAAAGTACCTATCAGCGCCATCTATGAGGATCCATCAGAACTTCTTAGACAGGCCCTAGCTTGACGTCCACTTCGTTTTACTCACAACATCAATACGCTCATACAACTCGATCGCCACTTAAACAAGAAGTACTTACCTGTTCCCATAGAGGGCGCTAAGCGTAGTAAAACCTAAACATGGACGAAATAAAAAATATGTTAATCAACATGCAGCAAGACATAAAGCAGCAAAAACAGGATATGCTGGAGATGAAAGAAGATATTAAATGCACAATAATCAACAGCCTCAGCGAGAAGTTCAGTAACTTAGAACTGAAAAACGAGCTTTTGGAGGAAAAAATAAAAGAGCAATCAAATAAAATTAACAACCTAGAAAGACAGTTTAGACGCAAAAATCTGATTCTTTTTGGCGTAGAAGAGAAAGAAAAGTTGTACGAAGAACTAGAAAAAAATGGTAATCAATATTATAAAGACATACATAAAAATTTCATGCGAAGATTATAACAAAGAAGCTGTTAGAAGGTTGGGGAAGAAGGGCGAAAAAGTTCGACCGATAGTTATAACATTTAACACCTTAGGTTTCAAAATAAAAATACAAAAAAAAAAACAAACAAAACCTTAAAAGTACTTCTTATTACTTTAAAGAAGACTACCCAATCGAAGTCCTGAATAAGCGTAAAGAGCTGCAAGTCCAACTACAAAAAGAAAAAATTGCAGGAAATACCGCTTTTATTAAATACGACAAAATTATTATACTGAGCAACAAAAATCCCCCACAGATACAGCCAAGCAAAAGAAACCTATCAGAGTCCCCGGAGACGTTCCACCCTGAAAATCAAAATGCCCAACAAAATAATAAACAACCATCTAAGAAAAATAAAGGGGACATGAAGAATTATATAATACAAAAGCCCAAACTGTTTCTCGCTCAGACAGAATCAACGCCACGCCAATCGAAGACATCAGACCACAACACAACATAGCAATAAAGCTCCTCACGTCGCTCTATTGGTGGCGCGTGGAGGCGGTCGAGCGAGGCGAACGCCTGATGCCTCGACACCTTGAAGCACGGAGGGCGGAGCTCCGCCAGGTCCTAGTGGCAGAGTGGCAGACGCGCTTAGCGCAACCCACGGCCGGGCACGCCGCTGTAGCGGCGGTAAGGCCTGTTCTCGAGGGGAGGCTCAGTAGGAGCCACGGCGCCCTCAGCTTCCGGCTGACGCAGGTACTCACCGGACACGGGTGTTTCGGGAAGTACCTTTGTCGCATAGGCCGGGAGCAGACGTCCCAGTGCAACCATTGTGGTGACGGCCGCAATGATACGGCGCTGCATACGTTGGCGGAGTGCCCAGCTTGGGCCGAGCAGCGCCGTGACTTGGTCGCGGCTATAGGTGATGCGGGAAATCTCTCGCTTCCGACTGTAGTGTCTGCTATGGTAGGGAGCGAGTCAGGGTGGTGTACCGTCGCCACCTTTTGCGAGGCTGTGATGCTCGCAAAGGAGGTGGCGGAAAGAGAGAGAGAGGCTGCCTTCTCTCTCCCCTCCCGCAGCAGACGCATTGGGCGCCGAAGGGTGGCCGAATTCCGGCCACCGTAGAGCGCGGCCTGTGGACGGCAGATTCGGGGCATCGTGTCGTCCGAACAGTTGCAGGCTTCGAGGCGGCGGCGTGTGTTCCGCGCGCGCCTCATAGTTGAGTCCTGTGGCCGGGTGACGGCAGCAGAGTGGCTGACGGGGCCCACCTGACCATCTGGTGGGTCAATACTTGTCGGGGGGGTGGCGACGAATGCTTTGGCGATACCCGCCCCTTTGACATACGGGTACATGAGGAACACGGGTTGGTTTTTAGTCAGTAAGAGTCTGACAGTCCCCTTCGCCCTTCCCCGAAGGCGGCGGGGCTCCATGAGGATTTTCCAACCCGACATCAAAAAGAAAAAAACATAGCAATCAAAATCGGACCCTCTTCCAACCCCTAATCTCCCAGTACGGCCTGTCACCGCGGGAGAGTTCGACCAAAACCCCCCAAGAACAATTATCAAAACAAAAAATACCGTCTACATCTGCACCCTCAACGTAAGATCATTATCTACTGATCAAAAATATATTGAGCTTAAAGCTGCACTAGAAGCTATTAAACATGATATAATAGGATTGTGTGAAGTCCGCCGCCTAGGAGAAAGGATAATCGAGGACGACGAATATATCTTCTACTACATTGGTCAAACAAAAGGACTATATGGTGTAGGCTTTCTAGTAAGGAAGAAACACAAAGATAACATTATAAAATTTACTGGATTATCCGAAAGAGTATGCGTACTGGAAATCAAAATGGAAAACCTGTGTTTTGCAGTAATTCAAGCGTACGCCCCCACTGAAAACTCATCACAGGAAGAAATAGACAGTTTTTACGAGGACTTAGCGAAAGCTCACGATTCGATATCTACTGAGTACGTATTTTCTATAGGCGATTTTAATGCTCGAATCGGAGCTCCAGAAAAGTAAGAACGTTCTGCTACAGGAAAGTATGGTTGCGACATCAGAAGCGATCGAGGCACGAGACTAATTCAATACGCACATGAGTACAATCTAAAAATTGTAAATACAATGTTCAAACTAAAGCCAAAAAACCGCTGGACATGGATCTCTCCAGATAAAAAAACAAGAAATGAAATCGATTATATCATGACCACGAAGCACCATATGATCTCTAAATTTGAAGTACTACCATGTTTTTCGTTCGGATCGGACCACAGACTACTAAGAGCAACAATACACCTAAATTCAACAAAGAAAAGTAGGCGCAATTTTTCTAATGCATCCACCAAGCTAAAAACTTTAGCGGAGCAGGAAAGGTACCTTACAAACCTCTACACCTTTATACCAGAACTCACAAAGAATCAAAACAACTATAACGTAGAGGAGTACTACCAACAAATCATGTGCTACATCCAGATAAGCCTAAAAAACATGAAAGGAACACATAAGAACAAAATCCTATCCGCGAAAGCGCTTGAACTCATGAAAGAAAGAAGCTGTGCCACATCAATGGATGACATCGGAAATTATACTACTGTATAAAAAAGGTGACCCAGCCGATATAGGCAACTACCGTCCTATAAGCCTAATGTCTTGTTTTTATAAACTTTTTGCTTCCAGTCTACTTGAAAGGATAGCCCCGGTCATCGATGCTCACCAACCGATCGAACAAGCCGGTTTCAGAAGCGATTTCAACACGATGGATCATATCCAAGTGGTTGACCAGGTGATTGAAAAATATTTAGAATTTAACAAACCCCTGTATTTGGCTTTCATTGATTACAAAAAAGCTTTTGATTCAATCTCACACGAGAGCATCTGGGAATCGCTGAATGAAATAAACATAAATGAAAAGTATATCAATATCCTAAAAAATATTTACTCTAACAACACAAGCAGAGTCAAACTGGATAGAGTAGGCGAAGTAATTAACATAAAGAGAGGTGTCAGGCAAGGAGACCCGATATCACCAAAATTATTCATAGCCGTCTTACAACACGTAATGAGTGAGCTGCCATGGTCCAATCAAGGTATTAATATAAATGGATTTTTTTTGAGTCATCTCAGATTTGCCGATGACATAATTTTATTCTCGGAAACCCCTCACCAATTAAATAAAATGATAAACGAATTAAACCAGGTTAGTACAAAAATTGGTTTGGAAATTAATCTGGATAAAACAAAAATTATGTCTAACCGCAGAGCAACGCCCATCTTAACAATTAATAACACACCTCTAGAGTCTGTCAACCACTACATATACCTAGGAAAACAAATTTCCTTTAGTAAGGAAAGGAACACTGAAGAACTTAACCGAAGAGTGGCGATTACCTGGAACAAGTTCTGGTACCATAAGGAAATACTAAAATCACAACTTCCGCTACAGGCCAAGAAAATAGTCAGTGATACAGGACTTCTACCGTGCCTCACCTATGGATGCCAAACTTGGATCTTTGATCTCAAAACCAGGAACAAAATTTAGACTACCCAGAGAAAAATGGAAAGAAGCTGCCTAGGTATCTGTCTGCCCGAAAGAAGACAAAAGTATGCGATGCCTTAACTTTTGCAATGAAGGCTAAATGGAAGTGGGCGAGCCACGCCGCCCGCTACAAGGACGATAGATGGACTCTCCGGTCAGTAAAGTGGTCTGGACCAAAAGGCACCAGATCAAGAGGTAGACCAAAGGCCAGATGGGCAGGCGAAATTGTAGCGTGCGCGGGCGGAAGTTGGATAGAGAGAGCTAATGACAGAGAAGACTGGCGTTCCGTGGGGAAGGCTTTTACCCGAACGGGGTCCATGCATTTATTAACTACAAACAAGTAATAATTAGATAAATAAGATTTAAACTAAGTACAAAATAGAAACTAACTTAGTTATGAATTTAGAGTTATTTAATATGTACTATGCATGGAATTAAATTAATTAAAGCTTTAAAAAAAAAAATTCTATATCTCCAATTATCTTCAGCATAACCCGTAAAGCTGTTCTTGAGTTATAAATAGTGTAACTATCACGACTTTTACATATGAAGATATTTATAATCATTATTATTTGAACATTAACCAACTCACAAATATTAAAAAATGCAAACACTATAGTGTATTCAACAAGCTGTGGTGACAATCAGCTAGACTGAGCAGTAAAATTGCGTTTTTGCCCTGGTATTTAGCAGGCGGAATTAAACATAGATAGAGCTAAAAAGTACAAATAAAACGTTTTTTTAAATCGTTAGTGAGCTCGTAATACTTATTGACCTTAATGAGATCTATTGACCTTGATGACATGTTCTTTGGGGATGTTCGTATTCTAAGAAACCGTCAGCTCTATTAACACAACGCGCTTTAAAAATCTCGAATTCAGAAAAATTACTGATTTCTGGTATCACAGATATCCTCTGGTATTTTATATTGCTTCTCATATGTTTACATCATTATAGTCCAATACTGAGCCGCTTTAAAGATAGTGTAAGGCTTGACGTTTGATTGTAAAGCCCTAGTGCCTTCTCTCACAAACTCGGTTAATCGTTCGTTTGTGGTTATTTCTTTTTGCCCTCTGGCTACCGAGAGACTGCCTGCTTCACGTATGATTTCTAAAACCCTATCATGATAACGCGATTGTTGACCGTTATCCAGGAGTACCCTACAGCCCATCAGCAAATGCAGTTCTAACTGCCTCCCCGCAAACAGAGGAATTTTTTTCCGTGCCTTCATCCCTTCTTACTAAATTACTCTGATCTGGGAGAGTCATTTGGAACGCATTGAGATAATATTTTAGTAGTCCTGGCGACCAATCATAAATTAAACGCGCCATTTTAATACTGTTGGGATGCAAAAATCTCCTAAGTGTTACCACTCGTTCTGCATTTCTAAACTCATAAAAAAAACTCACTAATAAATACTTAACAAAATATGAATAAATTTAAGTAATTTTTTATATACTTGGAAAAAAGCCTCTCTGTACTTCATAGCTAGTTTTGCTAATTCGGGAAATATTTTTTCATGTGTCTCCCAAGATAGTAATGGATTTTCTTTGCGTGGTAGTAACGGGGACTCGACATATTGCTTCACCATTATCACAGCTGATGAAGAAGGCCGTGAAGAAGATACTAGATTCATAGCTTTTTGGTCGAAATGCAGCCAGGGATCATCTTCGTCAGTCGCTTCTAATACTAGAGAAGAAATGTTATTAGATGTATTACGGTTTAAGTTTTCTTGAGTTTTACTTATTAATGCTGCCATTTCTTCAGTTATCCACTCCTGTGCACGGTCCGCATTTTCTACGTTGCTAAACCCAGGTTTCTTAAAACGCGGATCCAAGAATGTGGCTTTAGCTACTAACTTTGTACCTTCCAATCCAGATAGTCTTCGTGTAATTACATCCAAAAGATGTGCTTTCAGCTCTGTACCAATTGGGGTCATAATTGGAAGAATGCGTAGCTTATTCTGTAGTCCTCTTACAAGCGGCACTATTTTAGACATGGTCAGATATTGTTCCGCCGATAACTCTTCTGTAATACGCACTAGTGGCTTTAAGACTATTGTGCAGTCCGATATAATACTCCATTCCGCTCCAGACAACTTAACAGGTGTAGTGTTAGATGATAATTCGACAAGTGCTACAGATAATGGCTGTTTTATCTCCAACAGCCTTTGTAGCATGATGAAAGCCGAATTCCATCTTGTATTTATGTCCTGTTTCAGTTTTAAAGCTGGTAGACCCATTTCTTCCTGCTTTTGGTGTAGTTTATTTGACGCCGGTACACTATGTTTGAAATGACCCACAATACTTCGGCACTTAGCAAGAATATTGGAAAGCTCGGGAGATTGCTTGATGACATCGTTCACAGATAAATTTAGCGTGTGTGCCACGCATGCATGATGGAGTTTGTTCAGCACATTGTTTACAGCTCTTTTCATGTTTGCTGCGTTGTCAGTCACCACCGTAATTATTTTGTCAAATATATTATATTCTTCGAATATATTTTTTAATACATCACCGGTGTTTTCACTCGTGTCACCATCACTTCCCTAGCTTCAAATACTCTTGATTTTAATTTGAAATGCCGAATATAATGAATTGTTAAACTTATATACGATTTCTGATTTTGGGATTACCAATAATCTGTAGTAGCAGATATGTTATCAATATTTTGAAGGTCATCAAGTAGTTTTGATCGTATTTCGCTGTAATGTTGAGGAATGAGTTTCGTCGTTAAAGTCTTTCTAGAAGGTAAACTATATTTCAGGTTTAATTTTTGCATAGACGAGCAAATCTTTTATCTTCAACTATGGACAATGGCTGATAATCTTTAACTATCATTTCATCCAATGATTTGACTATGTCTCGTATTACACTATCATTACGTTGGTTGTTGTAGTTGAAGTTAAAGGAGTGTCTTGACTAGATGGTATTGTCGTATTGACCTGAGTAGTTATTGGCTGTCTAAATAAGCTACTTTCAGAATTATGCAATGGTTCCACTAAGCCATCCCGAAGTTCAATAAATGGATGAATTCTTTTTAAATGCTCCTTAAGATTTGTAGTGTTACCATAGAATTTATAGTTTTTATGACATTTATTACAAGTAACAGTTTTTTTATCTGGATTCATTGTGAAATGTTGCCAAACTACTGATTGTTTTTTAGATGGTCGCGGCATTTTAAAAAGTCGATTACACCCTTATTTTTTGAACCAGTCTGAAATAAAACGGTCAACAATTAAAAATCTTTTGTTCATTGAGTAAAATGATTTATAGGTTGCTTAAATATTTTTTAGAATGTAAACAAATCCCAAAAAATTGTCAATAAATTCATACCACCGAAATGAACATTTATTTATTTTGAGGTATTTTGAATAAACTATAAAAGATAAAAGAAAAGAGAGCAAGCGAAAAGAATTACCTAAAAGGGTAAAACAATCTATCAATAAAAAAATCGTTATACTTACCGTTAAATTAATCCACTAAAAGTAAAAAGCGTCAGTCGTCACATCTTATACCACAGTAATAAAACCAATAATGTCTATAACTCAATGCCTCCTATTTATAGTCACGGAGCAACAGTCAACTTCATAAAACTAGTGTTGAACAAAATCGGTCTTGGTCTTGGAGTCTTAAAGTCTTGGAGACAGAGACCGCATATTTTAGCAAGACCAAGACCAAGACTGATTGTGTAAGATTTAAGCAAGAACAAGACCAAGCAGTTAGGACTGAGGGTCGTTTCAGGGAGTAAGTATAGGAGTTCGGAGTATAGGCTTAGGGACTCTGACATGCAAAAAATATGATTATTTTTTTTTGGAATATTGGACTTATACGAATTAAGAACACTAGGTACCATAAACAAACGTACATGAAAACATCAATTAAAAGAAAAAAAGAGTGCATCCCTAGTTTTAACCGTCGGCATTGTGTGTGATAGTGAGCGGTGTATTGTCGCCATCATCAAAGGTCGGGTACTGAGCGATGCCTTGTTGGTATCATAAAAGGTCGGGCATTGAGCGTTGCCATGTCAGCATAGTCAAAGGTCGGGTACTGAACTCTCAAAGAAATTTTGCAGCTATTCGGAGGTACCAGGTCAAGATACACGTGCGGCGGCTTCTATTGCGCATACACAATCGTCGCCGCCGCGCTGCACGCACAATATTTGACACTGTTTGATTGCCGCCACTGAGTATAAGCTTTCCAAAGAATAAAATTAGAATACATTATGCTGATCTGTTCTGTGTGGTTTAAACATGTAAAAATGTTCTATAATAGTAATCCAATAATATAAAAAGCGTGCAATTTGGTTTATGTACTGTTTAGGAGCAGGAATATAAAAATATATGAGAGAACTGTTTAAATAAATTAATTGATTTATTGACTGATGCATCACAATATATTTTCGCAAATATTATTTACATGTAAAATACAGTCAAGTTAATGTCATTAATTTGTTTTCTATATGTTTAAACCATGTCTTAGTAGATTGAAGATTACTTAATGTAAACTTTTATTAAGAAACAGACTGACTCCGCAGGACAAACTTGATAGCTCAGTTGGTTAGTTAAAGCATCGGCACTGATCGCTTAGGTCGTGGGTTCAAACCCCAACCGGTGTCAGTTGATTTTTGAATTTCTCATGAAATGTTTAGACATTTATTAATTTGGTTGGCCTATATCACAGCTATATTAATTCAAGCTCAAAATGTAGCTATTCTGTTGCATTGTTATAATATCTAAGGTAACGTTTAATAAATAGCGACAGGCTAATAATAGGTAGGTAATTGCAAGACTTCGCAACCAGAGCCGTGCGGGCATACCGCACGGTTAGCCACGGGGCGGCCTGCGTACTAGCGGCCACGCCTCCTTTTGACATCGATGCACTTGTGCTTGCGGAGGTGTATCGGCACAGAGTCGAGGCGAGGCAGCGGGGTGAAGAGCCTGCTCTAGAAGACATAGAGCAGGCCCGAACCGAAGCGCGGATTGAGGCTCTACACCGTTGGAAGGAGGCACTTGCCAACCCTATCGCAGGTCACCGGACGATTGCCGCGTTTCGTCCGGTGTTAGAGGAGTGGGTGAGGCACCATCGGGGCAACCTCACCTTCCGCCTGGTGCAGATTCTAACAGGACATGGTTGTTTCGGCCACTACCTGCACCGGGTCGCCAGAAGGGAAGAAACGCCACAGTGTCACCACTGCGGCGATCCCGACGACACTGCCGACCACACTATGGTAGTGTGTCCGGCGTGGCAAAATGAGCGCCGTGCACTCACTTCGGCGCTCGGCGGGAGGATTCTCTCGCTTCCAAGTTTGGTCGAGGCCATGATTGGTAGCGATGAGGCTTGGGAGGCTGCCGCTTGCTTCGCCGAAGCAGTAATGTCGGCGAAGGAAGCCGCGGAGAGGGAGCGGGAGGTAAATGCTCTAGCCGCTTCCATCCGGCGTAGACGTACGGGTCGGAGGAGACGGGTGAACCCGTAAACGCCTTTCTTCGACGACCTGGAGGTTCGACCAGCCTGCGTCAAATGGCACTGACGCAGGCATTGCACCTGGTCACCACGTCTGGGGATTATCTCGGCTTTCCCGGGTAGTTCCCCATCGGCGCGGTAGTCCGGCACAGTAGCCGGGCGGCCCGGGGGTGAATTGGTGAATTGTTACAGCAGGTCCCAAATCACCCTAAATACGGGCAGGAAGGGAAGCCGGGGAGTTTTAGTGGGTATTCCCAGTGCCAATACCATCAGGCGCTGGGCGACCCCCACACAAAACTCACTGTCGAGCCAGGGCAGTGAGTAGTCTGTAAGAGGATTTCTCCCCGAAAAAAAAAAAAAAAAAAAAAAAGGTAATTGCAAGACTTAAAAGACTCTTGATGCAATAACAAGACCTTACCAAGACTGGCCAAGTCTTATCTTGTTATTGTATTTGGGTAACACTACATAAAATATAAATGATAAAACTGAAAACACGATTAGTAGTTCTTGTTACTAATATCATTCGATTATGAAAACATATTAGTTACTAATCCCATAATCGATTATCAACATTAGTAAGACAAAATAAATCGATTATGCCAATATCTCATAATCGGCCCACCTCTAACCTTAACCCTATTCTATTAAAATATCATAGAAACTGTGTTAATTGTCAAATGAAACACGACTATTTGATTGTTCGGTATATTGTTCATATATTTTTTTCGCCATTTTGTTATTATGTAATAATGTGATTTGTCTTTCTAAGTGTGAATAAGTTTTAATTAGCTAATGAATGAATTTATTAACAAATAATGGAAAATTTTTGTTGTGAGCTCTGTACTGATGATGTGTGTTTAACGAAATTTATTACTAGCACATTTTCAATTGTCGTATGAATTTGACGTTGTCGTTTGTTGTTTTTTGATGATAAAATCAAAATAATTACAAAGGGAAGGTGAGTGGCAAGTTTAGATTTAACTAAAAAAATGGTTATGTTACTTGTTTTAATAAAAAGAAGTATGATAGTTTTAATTAGCTAGCAGGTTGTGTACACACAAATAGATGATTTTGTTTTCCTTCTTTGTTGTCTTCAAATAATAATAAGAATGTTTGGATCTTCACTGGATATTTCGATTTTCTAAACTTTCATAAAGCGGCGATGAACAGATCGTAATAGCTTTAAGGTTACCTACTCTTGTGGTTCAGAGATAGTTGATAGATTCATAAAATATATAGATGTTAGTTCTGATAGGACTGCTGTAACTTTAGGCGCGAATATTATGAATGTTTAAATGAAACAAATTTTTTTGGATTTCGTTTTTTTTTATTTTTAAAAACTACTTACTCCCGACGTTTCGGTTACTTTGCAGCAACCGTGATCACGGCAGACATCTTGTCTGCCCGTTGAATATAATAAAATCCGAAAAAATTAGTTTCATTTAAATGAATACTCGCGAAAGTCTTAGATCTTATTATTATCAATGTTTGACAGGAGGAAATTATGATGAATATTATTTTTTTCAAACATATTCTGCTTACCCTACCCCAAATCTGTGTGCACGCCACAGCGAAATAATAAGGGATCTCTCAGATAAAGGGAATCTCGATGAAAATAGGCCACCCCAATAATTTTGGTGAAGAAAAAGGATGGCACTGTCCTCATGTGCATCGATTTTCAATCACTTAATCGCATTACAGAAAGAGAACGACGTACTTCTTCACAGCAACGCGGTTTTAAAATTAACAGAAAAAATTAACAGAATCCGGTTTTTCGGTCACTATTAAGAAATGCTCCTTTTTAACTACATAGATTGAGTACTTCGGCAGACTAGTTAGTGGTGGTCAGGCTAGCCCGAGCGCTAGAAATGTAGAGGCTCCGAAAAATGCGTCTGCACCTACAAACGTGAAACAAGTCCGACAATTTCTTGGACTCGCAGGCTACTTTCGTAGGAATATAGGAAGTTACGCAACAAAAACGACATCTATTGCTCTACTTACCAGGATGGGTGTTAAATTTGACTGGAGTTTAGAACAAGAACATGTCCGTCAAGTCTTGATAACATGCCTGACAAATTAACCGATACTAACTATATTTAGGCCCTGAACTTCCTACTGAAGTCCACATTGACGCGAGTAGTGTAGGCTATGGGTCTGTACTCATTCATGCAGACACATTCTGATAGTAGTAGGCACGTAGTAGCATACTACAGTAAGGTCACCCAGGGTGCCGAAACTAGGTCAATTCCAGGATCATTATTGAATGGTTAGTTAGTAGTTGGATTTGATAGCTTCTGCGTTCTTGGTGTTTTCTTTGGCGATTGTTATTGTTTGGAGTGTTCTGTGAGTGTGTGAGTGTGTAGAAATGGGCGATAGAGAGGATGCTGGAGGGGGGGATGTCCGGGGGGGAAATTCGGGCAATTGGTTTGAGGACGGTTTTGGGGCCGACGACTCGATGTCGTCGCGCCCAGGATCGGTGTTGGGAGCCAAGCGCCTCTTTTCGGAGGTGTCAGGCTCTGACACTGAGACTGGGGGCGGTGTCTTACGGGTGAAGGATCCATTGGGAAGGTGAGGCCGCGGCCATACACTGGCCAAGGCAAGGAAATTCCTGCGGGAACGTAAGGAGGAGGAGTCAGAGGCTGCATACAACTCCTGCCTTGAGAGGAGCCTCGAGAAGGGGAAGAGTGGGGCGAAGGCGAAGAAGAGGGAGGTCCCTGTTGACTTGGAGTCCATGGGGGCGGAAGGGATTATGGTCGAGCCTGAAAAAAGCCTCGACCTTATCAAAGAGCTAGTGGGGAAGAGCTCCAATTTAAAAGGGGGCTACTCTTCCCGTATTATGAGGGCCTCTGCCTTCCTCCGCGAGGTGCTGGACGTGCTGGTGACACGTACAGAAGCAGAGGAGACCCACCGTCTCAGAGCCGACATTGGTCGGCTATAGAGAGAAAATGTGGGTCTCAAAGAGGAGGTGCGTACTCACCGGCAACAATTTGAAGAGATGCGGAAGGAGAAGGCAGCGGCAGCCCGGGTGGCCTCGGAGGGCATAACTAGCCGGGACCAAATGGAAATGATGGAGGCCAACATTGCCCGCATGGTCGGGAATTTGGTAGACGCGCGGTTGGCCGCACTCGAGTCCTGGCTCAAGCGAGAAGAGGTCGCCCGCCTTCCCCTGGCGGGTGATAATTCGGTCGTCGCCGTAGAGGCTAGGAGGGCAATCAAACAGGTGGCCCTGCAAAGAGGGCCCAAGGTGTGGGCCCCTTCACAGGCGACTTCGGCGCCGGTGGTGGTCTCCGATGAGGAGTTCCCTTCCCTCCCTGCGCCTTCCAAGGGGAAAGGCCAAAGGTCTAAGGGGGGGAAGGAGATGGTGTGGACCGCGTTTGGTCCATCCACATCGGCTGGAGGGACCGAAAGGGGCAACGTGGGGAACGGGGCCAAAGCGGCCGCGTGGACGGAAGTGGTCCGCCGCAAGACCCCTAAAAAGAAGGAAGTGGTGCCGGGGCCTAAGACGCCGGCGCCACAACCGAAGAAGAAGGCGGGCCCTAAGGAGGGCCCCAAAAAAGTGGCGCTCACAGGCCGTAATACTTAAGTTACGGCCTGAGGCAGCGGCCAAGGGAGCGTCGTACTTGTTGGTCCTTTTAAGGGCCGAAAGGGAGTCAGCCGGCCGGAGTCCAGCATCGAGTTCCTCGTCGTCCCGGGAGAGAAGTCGGTTTCCGCGTTGGGCCCTGTCAAGGCTCAACCGGGAACTGGCTGAGGAAGCGGCCGTTGTCGGCCGCTGGAGTCTCCCGTAGAGTGCGGAGTTGGGGGTAGACGAGGGGGCTAGTCGCTTTGGGGACGTTCTCCATAACGTCTGCAGAGCGGCGATGCCCCCCGTTGGACGTCGACCCCCGCGGGGTGCGGCGTACTGGTGGTCGGACCACATTTCCGACCTCCGGGTCGCCTGCAACGGGTCCAGGAGGGCATACACCCGGAGCAGGCGACGCCGCCCCCAGGACGAGGAGTGTGATGGCCGGCTGAATGAAATCTTCCAACTCCCAAATAGCCCCATAACACCAACCACAGCTGCCAACCTGCCCGCACTAAGCCTCGATATCGACGAGTCTAATGCTAAAAGCAGATATACCTACAGCTGCGAACGCGCTAACACCTCTTCTGCGGAACATTTGATCGGCCGAGGAGTTACCGGATGACTGGACTAAAGGGCTTCTCATCACTGTGCCTAAGAAGGGAGATCTCAGTGAATGCGCCAACTGGAGAGGCATTACCTTGCTTTCTACTCCGTCTAAGGGCTGTGCAAGATTATCCTAGACAGACTCTCGAGGGCCATTGAACCTCTTCTTCGCAGAGAACAGGCTGGATTCCGACCCAACAGATCGTGCACCGACCAGATTATTACCTTACGCATAATCGTCGAGCAAGCATCAGAATGTCAGAGGGAAATGTATTTGACCTTTATGGATTTCGAAACGCTGATATGGACATGTATCTGGAAGCGTTCACGTAAAGTTGGTGTCCCCGCCAAAATAATCAACCTGATAAAAACCCTCTACAAGAAATATTCCTGCAG
Source organism: Danaus plexippus (assembly GCF_018135715.1). NCBI lineage: Eukaryota > Metazoa > Arthropoda > Insecta > Lepidoptera > Nymphalidae > Danaus > Danaus plexippus. The sequence continues at coordinate 3,703,014 of NC_083545.1, forward strand.
AGTAACTCACAACGGCCTTTTGTCGGAGGACATGGACGTACCAGTCAATGCAGGTGTTAGCCAGGGGTGTCTCCTTTCTCCTATTCTCTTCCTTGTCGTTCTGGATGGTATCATGCAGAAAGTCAAAAAAAGCAAGCGCTGCGGCATAGAATGGTGAGTGTCCAGCACTTTGGAAGATTTGGACTATGTCGATGACCTATGCATGCTGAGCCATACACACCGTGACATGCAAGCCAAACTGGACGACCTACGACGAGAAGCAATAGAGATGGGGCTAAAAATAAACACGCGAAAGACCCAGGAGATGAGGTGCGGAGCAATTACCTCTCTACCGTTGCTCATTGGCACAGAAGCTGTAGAAAAAGTCCACAACAACACCTACCTAGGGAGCATAGTGTCGGAGAGTGGAGGTACCGAAGAGGACATCGCTTCGAGAATCGCCAAATCAAGAGCAGCCTTCGCGCAACTCCGTCCTGTATGGCAGTCACGGAAACCGACCAGGAGAGTTAAACTCAAAATATTCCGGCCCAACGTCAAATCCGTGCTGTTATACGGATGCGGTGAGACGTAGAAGGTTACTAAAGACATCTCGCATCGGCTTCAGGTCTTCGTCAATTGGTGTCTTCGCCGTATTCTCGGTATTTACTGGCCCGAGAAAATCTCCAACGTTAATCTGTGGGAACGCTGCGGTGAGACACCGATTGACCTGAAAATCAAACGTCGCAAGTGAAAGTGCATCGGTCACACGCTTCGAAGGGATCCGGAACACATACTGAGAGAAGCCCTCGACTGGACCCCTGAAGGAAAGCGAAAACGTGGCCGCCCTAAGCAGACCTGGCGGAGGACTATCATTGCAGAGGTCAAAAACATCGGCAAGACTTGGAGCGAAATGAAAGACGAATCTCAAGACCGAACGAGATGACTACGTGCTGTGGACGCCCTCTGCCCCATCTAGGGGACATAGGACCAACAAGAAGAGAAGAGAAGAAGAAGACAAAATACTTTCGACCTTATTGGAAGGAGTCAGAATTCATAATTAACCTTGGTGAGAGCAGCGAATCCGAAATTTCATAATTTGATTTTTCAGGTAGCGATTCAGAATAATTTTCAATAAATAAACATTAAATAATAACTTACCGGTTTTTTTTACACCCGTATATAACCCGCAAATAACTGTATGTTTATTTGAATATGCAATTTCGAAAAGGCTTGCAGGAGTCCGGAGGCATCCACAGTCCGGAGTTCGGAGGCGGAGGCTGATCGCATAAGTAACACATTTATCCGAGCAAGTCTTGAGAGACTTAGACGTAGCGGATAAGCTTCAAGAGAGTCGCCTGTGATGGTATGGCCACGTTATACGCCGGCCTCAGAACTAAATCGGAAAAATTTGCCTTGATAGGTCTGTCACTGGTCAAGACCCCCAGAACGCCCACAGAAGCGATGGCTGGACACCGTGAAGCAGGATATGCGAGCCAATGGACTTACCACCGAGGATGCCAAAGACCGTGCAAAGTGGAGAAGTTTAAGCAGGGAGGCAGACCCTGGCTAAAGCCGGGATAATTGCCAGGAAGAAGAAGATACATATAACTAACTATACTTAAGAAATATTTTAACTTGAGGTTTCAAAATAAATATTAATTTTATATTTTACTAGTTCATTTTTTTTACATTATTGAATACCGTACCATACCACTCATTGAATGCAAGAGGGCGACAAATTAAAAAAAGTGCAAAAACAGTTCTATTCAAAAATTGAGCTCTAAATCTATGATACTTTAGAGTCTATTTAAGACACCCATTATTTTCGCTTACTTTGACAACAAACGGTTCAAGTGTCTGTTTTGAATTCATTCGCTTTACGCGCAGACTTCAGTGCAAGACCGCCGTTTTGTCATTCGTGACCCAGAGCTTGTTGAGAACGCACTTGGCTTACTTGCAAAACAGCCACAATCCAAACACAGATCTGAATTTTACCATAGTTTTCGTTACAATACTGCCACATTTTTGAAAAAGTCCTTTTTCCATTCCCATTTCAGGTGAGTTTATTTGTAATTTATAATGCAAAGGCGCCATTTTTCAACATGTGTACATTTTGCATTCTAGTTTATGTTCGACTGATTTATATTTCTTTATTTATATTTATATTTATATGTCCAAGCGTCAGGATTAATTGATTTTATTTTCATTTAATTTGACAAATTGCTATCTTTAGTGAGGTCACCCTGGTGTCGGTTTGACGTTTGGCAACTGACAGATGACAAGTAACGTCGATATCTGAGGGGGGGATCGCGTGCACCGACATTCGAGTGGATGAAATCGCTGCGTTACCAAATGAATCGTATTCCATCGTGTTAATAATTTGGATTTTGAAATGTGGAGTGCACAAGGTGACAACAAAACCCTTAAGAAGTTTCGAAAGGACATGGTGCAATCAGAGGTCAAAGAACAAATGGGACTTTTAATTGATGTTGTGAAGCAGGGCTTTGGAACTACAAATGATGGAAATACGGCCAGAAGATTTTTCCGGAAATACGAAAAGACAGCTCAAATAACAAAGATCGATACTGATTTAATCAAACACTTCGCAGTTATATTGCAAGTTTTATCTTGTGGGAAGGCTGTCAATATCGATGGATTCCGTGAATACTGCAAAGAGACTGCTGAGCTCTTTGTACATCGTTACCTTTGGTACAACATGTCTTCCAGCATACACAAAATGTTGATGCATGGTGCTGATGCATATGCAAGCATTTCTCTTGTCTTCCTATCGGAATTATGCCAGGAGAAGCAGGTGAAGCAAAAAATAAAGACTTCAGAATTACAGCAAGCGTCACACGAGGAAAACAGGAAGGTTGCAAAATAATGAAGATATTATACACAATTTTTCGATCTCTTCAGATCCTTATATATCTCATCTGAAACTTAAACACACCAATAATAAATCATTAAGTTTATTTTCGGAAGCTGTGCAGTTATTAATAACAAAAGAAATAATAGAAGCTGAAGAAGAAATAGAAGTTGATGTAGAAGTTCCAGGAAATGTGCCAATCTTTTCAAATTATTTTTAAGTTCATAGTTACTATATTAATTTGTATTTTTTAATTTAATTTAGTTATTGCACAATCGTTATAGAAGATTTTTATGTATAATTTTAAAATATTTTTTATTATTCTATTCTATAATAATTACTATTTTTAAAAACGTATTTACTGTAATTTAAGAAAAAACAACCTTCGATTATTATATTATTCTGTTATAAAAATTATGCACTAAAAATTCAATAAATTTATTATTTTTTATGTCTGTGTTAATTTATGCTTTTGTATTAGAATAGTATTTACTATTATAATTATTCACAGATATGGACATTGGATCAGTTATCAAGGAATCGAAGAATTAGAAACAGATACAACTTATACATCTATTGAAAAATCTTCGTTATGTCCTGAAACAATAAAAAAATCTCAACATTTGTCTACTGGTGTTGCGTACGATAATTTTTACCGGTTCGTAGAAACAAAAAGTGGAAAAGATACGCTCGCTGCACGATACCGTTGGTATAATATACCAAAATTTAGATTCTAGTACTACATATGACTCAGTAACAATGGATCCATTGTCTTCCATTGACATTATCTCGAACTCGAAAAAAAGAAGACGGAGAACATTTGAAGCTATTTCCTTAGATGAAGTTCCATACTCTAAAAAACCACGTATGATGGATAATCTGCGACTATCAGTCCATGAAACTGAAAATTTGAACCCAGCGAATTTACTATTGATTTATGATGCAATCGATACAATCTGGATGGTGAGCCATGCTCTACGATTACCAAATGTGCCAATGTGGGTTGGTTTCAACTGCTCATCATCAGCCTATCGGAAGCCCACTACTGAGCATAAGCCTCTTCTCGCATGGAGAAGGTTTGAGCATTAATCGCCACGCTTGCTCAAGACGGGTTGGCGATTTCAAACTTATGATTTGAAATTATAAGTTCAGGTTTCCTCACGATGTTTTCCTTCACCGTTCAACTGCTCAATGAGTGACAATAATAGCTCAAAACAAGTAGTTTCTTACCTGACTCCTATAAATGCATCACCTACCGATAGATTAGTAGTTTTAGAAACTATGAGACAAAGTCAAAGAATTTGTCAGGATGTACAGCAAACTTCTATTTAAGTGACTTACGACCTTGCAATAGCAAAAGTTGCCTTACCAATTCAATTCACCGAAAAGCCAGCACATGATAATTTATTCATACACTTGGGGCCTTTCCATATCATAATGGCTTATTTTAAAGCAGTAGGAAAAATTATAATTGATTGTGGCTTATCCAATATTATGGTTCAGAGTAATTTGCTAGTATAGGGCTCAGTAAATGGATTTTTGGAAGGAAAGCACTTCAATAGATGCAAAAGACTCCATCCTTTGATGGAATTGGGGTTGCAAGTTTTACATTTCAAGTCATTCTTAGAATTTAAAAACACTACGGTCACAGATCAAAAGCTGGAAGAAATCACTCGGCTGCAAATTTCACCAATATCATCATTTAAAATTGAAAATGAAGAGCTTGAAGAATTACTGAATGAGTATAATATTTTCAAGTAACAAACACTCATCGGCGAGTTTGGAAAAACACCACAGTTTTATATGATTTACATAAATCTGATACATTATTATTTAACTTTATCAAGAAGTATCCGCTCGGGAGATTTTGAATTATTCAAGTATGTGTTGCCCAAAATGACAAACTTATTTTTTATGTGTAATCAACAAAATTATGCTCGCTGGTCAATTAAATACTACTCAAATTTGCTGAACGTCAACGAAACTCATCCTGATTTGTTAGAGCAATTTCAAGAAGGTTCTTTCGGTATTCAAAGAACTAATAAACCCTTTTCAAAGCAGCCAATTGATTTAGTATTGAAACAAACCATCAATGCCGATGCCGCAAGAAGACTTGCAGGTATTTCATATTCGAAAAAAAATTTTTTTTGTTCATTGCAAATTTTTCATTTTATTTAATAATATATTACCTACTTAATTATGTCTAAAACTTCTTTTAATAAACCAAATAAATCTAACACAGAGTTGATTTTTATAATTTATTAATTAAAATTACAAGGTTATTTTCACCATTGTAATATTTATATTTGATATTTCAGGGATATTAAAATTTACAAATTCAATTTCTGCACGACAACGTTGGGCTCGGGGTGACGATTTAAAATCATCTGTAATCAGTCATGTTTATAAAAAGTTAGATTTACTAAAAGAACAAGATGTTACAGCTGAACTCAACAATCACAATATCAAACATAATATCAATCAATTACAATCATTTATCGCGACGTGAGTGAAGAATTTAATAGGAAAAGCGTGAGAAACTTTGATTCATGTAATTTACCACCCTGTAAAAATCAACTATTCCAACAATGCTGTCGAGCAAACTACATCGCAAATATATGGAATAATGCACATACACAAAATTTACCTGATTTCAGTCCAGAGAGTAATGGGTGGACATTGGATGAGAACCAATATCAATTTTACTGGTTCGATGGCGATCAGTTACCAAGTTTTGTCAGTGAATTATTCGAAAATGAATCAGGAATGAATTTTATTTGCACAGCAATTCATACCTTTAATAATGTTTTTTGTATTTTCAGAAGATTCGAACAAAGATAACGATGATGACGACTTGAATATTGAAATCCAGGATTGCTTCGAAGATGAAAGTCAAAACTCATATGAAGCTAACTATGAAGATTAAGACTTAATTAAATAATAATGGAAGAAGATCATATTTTTACTGCATTTCTTTATTTTTGTATAAATATAATATCGTGTATAAATAATAAATTGTCATTTAACTCAATAATTTGTTGTTGAAAACAAACCCTTTGTAGGAAAAAAATTAATTGTTTCGGGGAGCTTAATAAAAATTTTGTGTCTGGGAGAATGTTTTTCCCTTCGGACACAGAAAGTATTAAAATAGCCCCACAAACATCATATATAAAGCAGAAGACTTCGAATATAACAAAAGTTCGGTAATTTTTTTATGAGGTTTCTAGCGTCTGGGAGGAATTACCGCCCACAGAAACGGTCTGTCAATATAAAATATTTATTTTTAATAATATTCTATGTGACATATATAAAAATCAGCACTTCGAATTTAACAAAAGTAAGTTATGTTTTTGTCTACCTTTTCTACCTTTTTTTTTTTTTTTTTTTTTTTCGGGGAGAAATCCTCTTACAGACTGCTCACTGCCCTGGCTCGACAGTGAGTTTTGTGTGGGGGTCGCCCAGCGCCTGATGGTATTGGCACTGGGAATACCCACTAAAACTCCCCGGCTTCCCTTCCTGCCCGTATTTAGGGTGATTTGGGACCTGCTGTAGCAATTCACCAATTCACCCCCGGGCCGCCCGGCTACTGTGCCGGACTACCTCGCCGATGGGGAACTACCCGGGAAAGCCGAGATAATCCCCAAACGTGGTGACCAGGTGCAATGCCTGCGTCAGTGCCATTTGACGCAGGCTGGTCGAACCTCCAGGTCGTCGAAGAAAGGCGTTTACGGGTTCACCCGTCTCCTCCGACCCATACGTCTACGCCGGATGGAAGCGGCTAGAGCATTTACCTCCCGCTCCCTCTCCGCGGCTTCCTTCGCCGACATTACTGCTTCGGCGAAGCAAGCGGCAGCCTCCCAAGCCTCATCGCTACCAATCATGGCCTCGACCAAACTTGGAAGCGAGAGAATCCTCCCGCCGAGCGCCGAAGTGAGTGCACGGCGCTCATTTTGCCACGCCGGACACACTACCATAGTGTGGTCGGCAGTGTCGTCGGGATCGCCGCAGTGGTGACACTGTGGCGTTTCTTCCCTTCTGGCGACCCGGTGCAGGTAGTGGCCGAAACAACCATGTCCTGTTAGGATCTGCACCAGGCGGAAGGTGAGGTTGCCCCGATGGTGTCTCACCCACTCCTCTAACACCGGACGAAACGCGGCAATCGTCCGGTGACCTGCGATAGGGTTGGCAAGTGCCTCCTTCCAACGGTGTAGAGCCTCAATCCGCGCTTCGGTTCGGGCCTGCTCTATGTCTTCTAGAGCAGGCTCTTCACCCCGCTGCCTCGCCTCGACTCTGTGCCGATACACCTCCGCAAGCACAAGTGCATCGATGTCAAAAGGAGGCGTGGCCGCTAGTACGCAGGCCGCCCCGTGGCTAACCGTGCGATATGCCCGCACGGCTCTGGTTGCGATTATCCTTTGCGGCCTGCGCAAAAGGGCTTGCGTGCAGGGTGTGAGGCACTCAGCCCACACCGGTGCTCCGTATAGTGCCATCGACCGTATCACCCCGTGAAACAACCGACGGCACTTTGCACCAGGCCCTCCCACGTTGGGGAGGAGCCGTCCGAGGCCGGCTGCGGCAGCGCACAGCCGTGGAGCCAGGAGCTTAAAATGCTCCTTGAAGCTCCACCGGGAGTCCAAAGTAAGGCCGAGGTACTTCGCATGCACCTCGACTGGAATTTGGACGCCCTCTACCATCACTTTAAGCTCCAGATAGGCTCTGCGGCGAGGGGCATGGAAGGAGATGGCTCTCGTCTTATTTAGTGCCACTTCCAGACCCAGGAGGCGGATTCGCCGAACTACCAGGGAGGTGCCGAACGACGCAAGGTGTACCGCTTCGTCCCAATCTTTCGCTGCCGCCACGACCATCGTGTCATCCGCAAAGCAGATGACATCCATGCGCGGCGGCATCACTCCCCGCAGGATCCAATTGTATCCCAGGTTCCATAATAGAGGGCCTAATACGAAACCTTGGGGTACTCCTGCCGCCACTCTCCACGACTCGACCCGGTCCTCCGCGCTCTCATAGAGAATCATCCTGTCCTGCAAGTAGTTCCCGACAATGGCGCGAAGGTACGAAGGCACTCGGTGATACTTGAGTGCCTCCGTGATACACTCGTGAGGGATGGTGTTGAATGCGTTCGCGATGTCCAGGGACACCGCGATTACCACCTCCCTTCTGTCGATAGCCGCCTCAGTCCACCTTTTGAGGTGCTTCACCGCGTCGATCGTGGACCGTCCAGTGCGGAAACCGTACTGGCATTCCGCCAGATCTGGCCCACTGCCTTCTAGATGCTGAATGATGCGGGAGGCGAGGATCTTCTCGAAAGTCTTCCCCGCCTCATCCAGCAACACCACAGGCCGGTAGCCCTCTGGGGCATCCGCCGGACGGTTCTCCTTACGGAGTAGACAGAGCCGCCCTACTCTCCATCGCCTGGGGAAGTGGGCCGCCGCAATGCAGGTGTTGAGCACTGCGCGGTACCGGTCCTCCAGGGGCCCTAAGGCGATAGCCAATACCTTGGAGTGGGCCCCATCCGGCCCCGGCGCCTTGCGTTTGCACCGGAGCCTCAAACGGATCGTGCTGAATTCAGCATCCGACACGGGAGGGCCGTCGACCCGCTCCCCTTGAGCGAGATCTGCGGTAGTCATGCGCGGAGGTGCGAACGGTCCAGGATCAGGGAACAACGTCCCAAGTACCCTCCGCAGCAACCCAGGCTCCATACAGGAGGTAGGAGAAGCTGGAGTAGAGAATTTCCCCCTAATCGTCCTGTAGGGCCTACCCCAGGGGTCGTTATTGAGTATGCCCAGGAACTGATCCCAGGCATCCTCTTTGGCTTTGCGAATGGCCGTCCGCAATGCCTTGTTGGCATCCTGGTAGGCCCGGTATAGACTTTCTTCTACACCGAGCGTTCCTCGGGCGCGCCTACGGTAACGCTGGTAGGCGCGCCTAGCCCCCATACTGGCGGTACGTAGGCTGGACAGTTCCTGCGTCCACCAGTATACCTGCCCCCTGTTTCGGGGGCAGGCCTGCGTCCTCGGCATAGCGGCATCGCAGACAACCTTAATGTCGTCTGCGAAAAGGTCCGCCATGCAGTCGGCATCCCCAGCCATGGTGTCGGGCACTGCGGCCCATGCTCTCACCATCGCTGCCTCCTCAGCCACATCGGGCTGGAGGCGAACGAGTGACCACCTTAGGAAAGGTGGTCTGCCACCCAGCTGGATAGGGGTCCCGGGGAATGCTGGGGAGATATCATATCGAACGTACCGATGGTCCGATAGGGTCACCACTTCCTCCATCACCCGCCAGTCGCTGATGCGAGCCGCAAGTGATGGGGTGGCAAAGGTCACGTCCACTATGGATGTGCCTTGCCACCGGACGCAGGTTGGAGTGTTGCCTCTATTGAGAATCTGGAGTCCCAATGACAGAACCCAGGACTCCAGGACACGACCGCGGGCGTTAGGTCTGGTAGAGCCACAAGCGCGAGACCACGCATTGAGGTCCCCAGCCACCAGCACCGGACTGGGGGCCACCCGAAGGATGACTCCTTCAACCGTAGCCAGGAACGACTCAAAATCGGCCCGGCTGCGGTTTGGGGAGAAGTATGTAGAGACCACCACTACTTCTCCCCATCGAGCTGCCACAAAGCCCACTCCTCTCTCCACAACGGAGTGAGTGCAGGCCACGCCGGGAAAGAAAATAGCCGCGGAACCATCCACGGACCCGGCCCATTTATGGGTTCGGGGAATAGAGTATGGCTCCGCAACGATAGCTACATTTATGTTCCACTCGGCCACAGTCTGGAACAAGAGGTCCTGTGCTGCGACCGCGTGGTTTAAGTCCCCTGAAGAACTTTACCTATGGGCCTAACTGGCATTGTTGATTTCCATAGGCATCTCTACAGGGGCAGCCGACGTGGCCGGAGAGTGGAGGGCTGATCCCCATTGTAAGGAGCGGCCTTTGACCGGAGGGGGGTTACAGTGGGCTCCCCCCATTCGGTGACCCGATGCCAGGCCCCGGTCTTTGCACACCGCGCAGCAAAGTGGGGTTGAACAGTCTTTAGATATATGCCCCTCTTCTCCGCAGCGGAAACATAATCTGCTGCGGTCCTTGTTAGAGGGGCATAGTTGCTGCGGGTGACCTTTTCTACCTGCTACCTGTGAACGGGCCGCCTAGACACACTAGTTAGTACACACACACTCTTAAACACATAGAAGAGTGTACCGTAAAATTCGTTACTTCAAAAATAAGTAACGTCTGGGGGCCCTGGAATCTTAGACTATATCGATTATAGTATTATAGTAGCTATCGGGTGTCTTGTATCGCAAAATACAGCGTCGGAGTTCGATAAGATGACAAAGTACGTGAAAAAGTTTTGTGACAATTGCATCACATGCAGAATTTCAAAGTCGCAATCTGGCAAAACACAAGCCGAGCTTCACCCAATCCCAAAGGTAGCTATCCTTTTTCATATTTTACACATAGATGCCACTGGGAAGCTTTTCGAAAAAAGTGATAGTGAGGAGTATATTTTTGTACTGGTCGACGCTTTCACTAAGTTCGTTTTACTTCACCATACCTTACACATCGATGGGACTAATAGTATAAAAGCGGTTAGACCTAGCATTTCTTTGTTTGGTGCGCCTACACAATACATTGCCGACCAGGGCAGATGTTTTTCCAGCAAAGATTTTAAAGAGTACTACGATTTTGCGAACATTGAACTAAACCTTATTGCCACTGGTAGCTCTAGAGGTTTTAGAAGGGGACCGATACATATTAGAGGGCTTAAATTCGAATAGGACATACAAGCATGCCCATGATAGACTCCGTAGGATGCCTGAACTAGACTATGACGACCATGACTCTGACGATGACTGTGCTGTGCCATCTACTAGTTCTTGTAAAATTAGCGATAAGTTATAATGTCGGAAGCCGGGATAGTCGTCGAGGGCATGTTCGGAAACCAGCATGGTTATCCATGTGTTGTTCGATGCTAGAAGGAGGTTGTACATGACTTGTTCGGACACCGACCTCATTATCCTGATGTTATCGGATGCTGTGAAGTTGACGGACACCGTCCAGTTATCCTCGTATAATAACTTTATGTGAGGTTGTCCATGTCGTGGTTCGGACGCCGGATTGAATACCCGCGTGTATTTTAATCGAAAATTATGTTCATTTTTTGATTATTAGTGTTCTGTGTGATTTCATTAATATTAGCAACAATTCGCTCACAAAATAAAATTGCACTTGCACTCGCTTCGTCGCGAATCGCAGCAACTTTGCTTGAAGGTGGCCAAACAGCCCATTCAGCACTAAAATTGTCATTAAATATGCAAAGCAATGAAACTCCAACCTGCAACATTTCGAAGAAGTTTGCAATGGCAAAGGTTTTGCAGCAATGTAAATTGATTGTTTCGGATGAATGCACGATGGCACATAAAAATCTTTGGAGGCTTTAGACAGAATAACTTTTAGTGCAATGATTTCATTAGCAGGAGATTATCGTAAAACATTGCTAGTGATTCCACGGTCAACGTCATGAGATGTAGTGAATAGATTATATTAACTAAACATACTTATTAACCATTATATAATATGTAACCTACTTTTGTACCTATTTAATGTACGATCTATTTGAAATAAAGGCAGTATCTACTCAGCAGTCTCGGCTTTCATTCCTCTCTCAAGGCACCACATTACATGGCAACCCTGCCTAAAGTAGATTCACGCGCGCGAGTAATCTAACACTGTGCGCCGCCGCGTCGCCGACCGATTTTACATATATGGACAGTGATTTATAAACAACGTCTTCCCGGCACAATGCAATCGTCGGATAATAAAACGAATTTTATTAAAATTTACGACAGCGACGCTAGTGTTTTAAAAGTGTGCTTCGAAAATGGGGAAACAGCAGTCTAAAGAAGAGAACATCGTCATAGCACAAAATGCAGCTGGGGGCACAAATGATGCACCAATTGAGGAGTTCCGATTTCATATAAAAAGATCGAGCATCCTGTTAGGTGTGGTGGTACTCTGCCTAGTTTTGGGGGTTGAAAGAAAATATTATTGAACCATGTCAAAGTGAATGGTCCAGTCCAATGTTGTTGGTGCCAAAGACAAGTGACCAAAATGGAAACAAAAAATGGCGTTTGGTCATAGATTACAGAAAACTTAATAACAGTATACATGATGATAAATTTCCTCTTCCAAATATAACAGAAATTTTAGATTCGTTATCTGGTTGCATGTATTTTTCTCATTTAGATTTACATCGAGGTTACTATAATGTAAGCTTAGACCCAGACAGTCGCAAGTATACTACTTTTTGTTCCGGACAGTTTCAGATGACTAGAATTCCTATGGGCTTAAAGACCAGTCCTAGTTCATTTTCGCGTATGATGACAATGGCAATGACAGGGTTAACATACGAAAAAAGTTTGGTGTACCAAGATGATTTAGTTTGTTATAGTAGAGACTTACCAAGTCATATTAAGAATTTACAATCCATTTTTGAAAGACTACGTAAAGTTAATCTAAAGTTAAATCCTCAAAAGTGTATTTTCTTGCAGAAGGAACTACTTTACTTGGGTCATATTGTGTCAGCAGAGGGTGTTATACCAGATGCTGATAAAATAGAAGTTGTTAAATAAAATCAAAAATCTCACTAAGGAGAATATTAGTCTTAATAGTAAAGTGAGCGATCTTACTAACAGACTCAACTTGATTGAACAACACTCGCGTGAAACTAATATTGAGATTAATGGCTTACCAGAGAACAAATCCGAAAATTTAAACTCTGTTATCGAACAGTTATGCTCTGTAGTCTCAGTACCCTTACAAGGTTCGGATATTTTATCCTGTACTCGAGTACGAAAATTAGATGACTCTAGTCCTAAACTAGACTACTAAACATAGGGACGTCATATTAGCTGCCGTAACAAAGTTTAATAAAAAAAATCAAACAGATAAGCTTAACACTAATCACCTGGGTTACGGTACTAACAAATCACCAGTTTATGTCTCCGAACATTTGTCGCCACATTTCAAAGCTCTTCACGCACGTACTAGAAAAATTGCACGGGATAAGGAATATCGATACACTTGGATTCGTAATGGTCGCATTTATGTACGCAAAAATGACCAATCCCCTGCCAAACAAATTAAATGTTTCGAATCTCTTGATCACTTGTAAATTATAAAACCGCTGCTAAGTGCCCGTATCCATATCTCTTCAAAATTCAGGATCTATTACCAAAACTTTAGAGGACTTAAAAACTAAAACAAAAGAAATAAGACTATCTTCAATGACTTCATGTTTTGATATTATTATTGGAACAGAGACTTGGTTGGATGACAGTGTTTACGATAAAGAACTACTTAGCAACAAATACAATGTTTACCGTAGAGATCGTTCATCTACTTCAACTTCTGGAAAAACTGGAGGAGGCGTTTTATTCGCTGTCTCTACAAATATTTGTTCGAAACGTGTTGAACACTTTGAAAGTTCTATGGAAGATTTGTGGGTATCAGTGAAAAGTGACGGTGAAGAATCGCAAGAAATTTTATTTTGTGTGCTTTATTTTCCTCCTCCAGTGACAAGTGCTTCATTGGACCTGATGTTAGAGAATATTAGTCATGTTATGCAATCTCACGCCGGTGATATTATAATTCTAGGGGATTTCAACCTAGGGTTCATAGACTGGAAACGAGATACCTCTGATATTCTCGCACTGACACCTTGTAATTATAATTGTAATCTTGGGCGTAATTTCGTAGACTTTATGTCTTTCAATAGCCTGTCCACAATTTAATTACGTAAAAAATCACAATAACAGAATCCTTGATTTGGTTTTAAGTACCTGTGAGGATATTTCCATAGAAGAAAGTATTAACCCTCTTAGTAAAATTGATTTACATCATCCTGCTTTAGGTATCGATTTAAAATTGAATAACAGTTTACTAACTATTAGAAAACAATTTGCGTCTTATAACTTTAGGAAAGCTGACTACACTTTAGTTAATGCTAAGTTATGTCAAATTGATTGGGAATTGGAGCTATCTTCGTTTAAAGATGTCGATATGGCTGTAGCAAAATTTTATGACTTACTGGAAATTATAATTCAATCTACTGTACCCAAAACAAAACCTCGAAATTTAAAATATCCTTCTTGGTTTACACGTAATTTGATTAAACTTATCGCTGAACGCAACAAAATTCTCAAAAGGTACAAACTATACAAAAACCCTAGAGATCAATTAGAACTTCAGTTGAGCAATGATAGGGTGGAGTCTTTGACAGCTTTTTGTTATCGTAAGCATATCTTAAGTACAGAAGAATCGGTTCTTAAAAATCCTAAGAAAGTTTGGTCTTTTGTAAAGGATCATCGTGGTGAATCTTCAGATCTTCCTAGAGAAATGTTCCTCAATAATAAGACAGCAAATACAGGAGAAGATATTTGTAATCTTTTTGCTTCACAGTTTGCGTCAGTCTATTCCCCACATGATCAAGGTCGTATATCATATCCAGCAGATTGTTTTCCCCAATTTTGCTTAAGTAAAATTTCTTTGACCGAACGTGAAATATCTAAAATCTTAAAATCCGTTGATATTTGCAAAGAACCTGGTCCTGATGGAATTCCCCCATTATTTATTAAAATGACTAGTAAGTACTTAACACTTCCTTTAAAAATCCTTTTTTCAAAATCACTCGAATCTGCTAAATTTCCTACAATATGGAAAGCTGCCAATGTTGTTCCTATTTACAAAAAAGGCGACAAGCATAATATCAAAAACTATCGACCTATTTCAATTTTAAGCGTTATTCCAAAACTTTTCAAAAAGCTCATTTGCTCAATTGTAACCAAATATTTCAAAAATATCCTCTCTACACAACAACATGGCTTTATGCAAAATAAATTAACATTGACTAATTTATTAGACTATGTTATAGATCTGTCCGAAAACGTTGATCACAAGACTCAAATTGATGCTATTTACACGGATTTTACGAGCGCATTCGACAAAGTTAGCCATACAATCTTACAATCGAAGCTTATGTATTAAGGAATCCATGGTAATTTGCTGAATTGGTTAGTATCTTACTTAAATAACCGATCTCAACGGGTGATTACTCACGGCTATTCATCTTTTGCATTTGTTCCCACATCCGGGGTACCCCAAGGATCCCATTTAGGTCCAATTCTTTTTTAGTTTTTATTAACGATATAGTAGACAGCGTTAAATTTAGCAAATGTTTAATATTCGACGATCTCAAAATCTACAGACCTATAAAAACGTTATCCGATTCTGACCTTCTCCAAGCAGATATAGACGCTTTATATAACACTTTTTATAACACTCATATCGAAAGACTAGAGCGAATACAACAAAATTTTACCCGTTTCTTTGCATACAAGGATACTAGTTGTCCTTATCGCGCTAACTACAACAATAGGCTAAAACATTTTAAAATGATATCACTTAAAAGTCGCCGTGAAATCAGCGATGTTTTGACCCTACACAAACTGATCCATGGTCAAATAATGTCATCTGAACTACTTCAGCAAATCAATTTAGCTGTTCCCCGCAAAATTCCTAGACACCCAATAAAAAAACCTTTTAGAACTACAGCTTTTAAAACAAATTTAGGTAAACATGCACCCCTCAACAGAATAACTAATTCTTATAATGAATATTCTTCTAACGGGATGTTATTATTTCTAAAAACGATTGGCCTGATCAAACCAAAAGTTGTAGAAATACATAGCAAACCGAAATATTTCACGGAATTACGTTTCATAAGCGCTTATGAATTAAATCGATATCGTAAAATGAAAGAGATAACGCATGAAAAGGGATGCTTGAGTTACGTGCCCTCAATGAATACTATTTTTATTTATTTAGCTTCTCGATCGCAACTATCGCCTGGCGAATTTGTGAGGGAGCTGAATATATTCTGTGGGAAAATAGATAATAAATAAGTGTACTTTACTAAGACTGAGAAAAATAATAAATTTGTGGAAAAGTTAATAAATGAAGTAAATAACAAAAGTAATTGGTCCGGACCACGTATATGTATTTTAAGTGGAACAAAGAGAATTACTGATAAAGACGATAAGTGTGTAATTTTAAACGATTTTCATATATTACCCACAAGTGGCCATGCCGGCATAAGACGAATGGTAAATAACATAAAGAAGTTTTATTTTTGGCCAAAATTAGAAGCTGATGTTACAGAATTTATAAAAAGGTGTGACAAATGTCAAAAACAAAAACATCAATCATTCAGGTCCAAAATGGCGGGCCGGCCAGACGCTGGTAAAAATACGTGCAAGGTTTTCAAGTGCCACTCAAACTTGAAATTTCCTAAAATAGTTATGTGCTTAATTTGTGAGAGTGTCTTTCACGAAGGTGACTTTAATAAATATCAAAAGGGTCAATACATCAGTGAGATGTTAGTTATTTGTCCTCAACATCATGCGGACAACCTAACCTCTAAATCTGACTTTGATCTGAATACTCGTGATGAAAACGCGCGTAAAATAATTACCCAGCTTAAACTTTTCTACAAAGAAGAGCTGAGAAATGATCTAACTAATAACTTATCTTTAAATGCTTCAAAAAATACTTCAGAGCTGTCTGAAGCTCAAGAACTTGATGAACAAAATGCTTTGAAAATGGAAAATGAATTACTGAAACAACTTAATACAGAGCTACAAGAAAGAAACAAATTGTTGGACAGGCTTGTGAATACCTCTACTATCCACAAGCCTGTAGTACCGACTACCCTGCTAAACCTAGTAATTATCTGATTCAACTTAAAAGCCAAATATTCGCAGCAGGTGTCAGTTGCGCAGTGGTCAGTTTATCTACTTTTATGAAACTTCTCATTATAGTAGATACAATTGAGACACTTTTTGACTTGTGATGTGCAGGTTTTGGTGGGATGATCACCTGCACAGTTTTGACATTTAGTTTCATTGCTACACTTTTTATGACTGTGGTTCATTCTACCACATTTGAAACATAGGTTTAAGTTAAAATGATCAAAGACACGACAGCTTTGATGACCAATAAATATCCTAAAACCATTATTTTTAACCTGTAAGTAAGACTCGGCACTTAGTTCAAGAATTAAAGTACGTTTGTTTACCCTATTATTGTAGTCTGCACTTATATTAAACGCACCATCAAAGTCCAGAAAGTTTCTGTTATAAATATCTTCACAAATCTCTTCCATTACTAAATCAGACTCAACATTAATCACTTTTATTTTAGGCATTTTAAGATGCTCAAGATCAACACTATAATCAAGGCCGAGTTTTTCACTAAGCACAGATTAGGTAGGTAGGTAATCTAAAAATAGTCTCCACAACTGTCAAACTTGACAATAATGTTAATTTTAAAGTCTCAGGTGTATATAGATGTCATGATGTTAATAAAGAAGACTTTATTAACTCAATTTCTGATTACCTTAAGTTTACTTCTCATGGAAAAAATCATGCAATTGTTGGTGATTTTAACATCAATGTGCGTAATCTAGATAATTCAACTAATGACTTTTTATCAAATTTCCTGGATTCTGGTTACATTCCATACTTTAATGAAGTAACCAGACCTAATGCTCATGCATTGATAACTGTTTCATTAAATCTAATAACAACAAAATTAAGTCTTTTACATATAATAATATCTTCACTGACCGATATCCCATCTTTGTTAGCATTGGTCTTAGATCTAGTGCTAAATCAACACAAGATATTACTATTCTGGATTACAATAAAATCAGTGAACTCAGTAAGAACTTTGATTGGTCTTCGATTATGCATATTTTAGATCCTGATGAGTTTTTTGATACCCGTATTTATTATTTATTGTAACGTTTATTGTAACCCGGCTCCTGTGAAAGCCCGGCGTCGTCGGGGCGATCCTAATTGCCGGGATCGCCCCCTTTCTCTGAGGGAGTAAGTCCGGTCTTTGCCAGGACCGGCCAGTCGCTGGTGTGCCCTGTTGCTGACAGATCCGGGGTGCACCAACATAGCGGCCGATGGCTTTCGCAGTGGTTTTAGTGAGTAGGGGCCTGCCCAGGCCGAGTCTCACACATCCTATCCGGCCCCACCAAGGCCGGTTAGACGGCTCGTAAAAAGAGTTTCCCTGCGTCATCAAAAAAAAAAAAAGTAAACAGGATAGAGCACTCAATATTTATGTCAAACCAAAAAATAATCAAGACAAATCTCAAACTCTTGCTAAAGTTAAAAGTATATTATCTAGTGATTTAGCAATTCCTATTTACAGAGTTAAAGAGAACAAAGAAGGTCTTGTAGAAATAAAGTGTAAAAATAATATGGATGTGTCCAGAACCAGGTCTGTGTTAAGTGATAAACTGGGAAATGATTTTAGTGTCGAACTTGAACATCTAAAACTTCCTAAAATCAATGTTATTAATGTAGATACTGATATGTCTAAGGAGGAATTGTGTGAGGATATTTATAACCGTAATTTTTTGGAGAAAGATGGTGCATTTAACATTATTGCTGACTATAAAGGTCGTAATAACTATCGTACATTAATTCTTGAAGTAACAGCTGACTCTTATTTACATCTTAAAAACAATGGCTTTAGACTATACATTGGTCATCAGTGCTGTAAAATCTATGATTTTTTCATACTAAACCTATATTACCAAACGCAATTGGTAAGGTTGAAAATAAATTTATTCGTTCCAATCAATAACCTTTATCGATGGAGGATACTGATACCCGTATTGAAGAAAATTTTGATGATCTCAACAGCTTAAATAAATGTTTGTGTTTAGATGACATTCTGTGTTTACATCTAAACGTCAGAGGTTTGAATGCTTACTTTGAAAACCTAGAGTTATTTATACATAATTTGTGTGTTAAGCCGGATGTCATAATATGCTCTGAGACTTGGATACTGCCCTGTTTTACTTTTTTTGCTATAGATGGTTATGATTGTTTTTATAATCATAGTTATGTCAGCAAAGCTGATGGTGTAGTGATGTATATAAAGAAATCTTTGCAGTCTAGTGCAACAATAGAAGAATTTGATAATTTAAGGATTATTTCTGCAAAATTTAAACTCAGTGATAATAAAGTATTTAAAATATCGGGTGTGTATCGCTGTTATGATTTGATAAAATAAGACTTTGTTAAATCTATAAATGAATATATTAATTTAAAATGTCATGGAAATAACCATGCTATAGTGGGTGATTTTAATATAAATTTGCTTACTACTGGTCACCTAGCTAACGATTTCTTATCAAATTTCCTTGATCGTGGATATATTCCTTACTTCAGTGGGGTAACGAGATCAAATAATTCAGGAGGAACTTGCATCGATAATTTTTACATCAAATCTAACTATTGTAATCTCAAATACTTTACATACACCAAAACCTTTACAGATCATTTTCCTATCTTTGTAAGCTTTAAACATTTCAAAATCAATAACAGTAATAATAATAATATTAAGTGCAATACTAACAACACCTCGATTAATTACAATCGTCTTATTAATCTTAGTAGTGATTATAACTGGTCATATTTATTGGAATTTCATGATCCTGATGATTTTTTCATTGCTCTGAATGATAGTATGAAAACATTAGTTAATAATGCCAAATGGGCTAAGGACAGAGAATATTATTAAAAAAAAGCAGAGAATAAAGTGAAGAAAATTACTGATATGACCGAACGAGAGAAGCGAAAACAGAGAAAAGATTGGAAAAAAGCATCAAAAAAATACAGAGAAAAGAAAAAAAGTTTAGCAAATCTAATCAGTAATACGCCACCACAATCAGATGACGACTTAGTCGCAGTACCTTCAGAAAGAAGAGAAGTAGGTAGAAAAATCGTTCGAAAAGATAGGGCCAAAGCATACCGAAAAATAAAAAAAACAGGATGAAATTATAATTGAAATGAAGCGGAAAATTATATCTCTAAAGACAAAACTAGAAAGAAGAGATGCAAAGATAAAAACTGTTCCAAGTCCTATCAATAAAGTTGATGCTTTAATTAAAGATATTACTGTACCTCCTGGAGTACGCAAACGACTTCTATTTAGCGAAGTATTGACTAAACAGTTGCAAGAAAAGGCTGATGGCTTACCAAAAAATTCAAAAGAGAGAGAGGCCTTTCATAAATGTATCTATGGAAGCACTTTGCGGAAATACAAAATGTTACATATGGCCAAGAAGATTTTACCAACTAGACCGAAGAAAATAAACCATACATCAATTTTAAAATCCGATACCAAAGTTCGCGAAATTGTTTTAACGCAAGAAGTTCAACAAAAGGTCATTGATTTCTTTGAACAAGATGATGTAAGTCGAATGTGCCCATCTAAGAGAGACTCTGTGAAACATAATGGTATCAAAAAACAAAGACGCGTGCTTTTACACACAGTTAAAAACCTGGTGTCCAAATTTGTAAAAGAAACTGGAATTGTCTTATCATATTCAACGCTGCTGAGAGCAAAACCATTTTGGGTCGTAGCGCCAAAAGCAAGGGATAGAGAAACATGCTTGTGTGTCAAGCATGCAAATTTTGAAGAAAAGCTCAATGCAAAAGAGCTTAAACACGCGTCTATTGAAGAGTTTATTAAACAATACACCTGTGATGTTAAGTCTCATGACTGCATGAATAGTTTATGTGAAAAATGCAAAATTCCCGAGTTCGAATTAGGAGATAATAGAGATTCTTTGACATATTTCACGTGGAAGTCCGTTCAAGAAGACAAAAATTGTAAAAGGTGTAAAAAAGACTTTTAAAATACCAAAAAAAATCCTGATTTCGACTACAGTCAATAAATTATAAATTGCTTTATTTAAAGATATTCCGGCTATGAAGAAACAATTATATGGCATTTATAGTTACAATAAATTGAAAAAAGAACTAAAAGAGAATTTACGTGAAAACGAGGTAATGATACAGATAGACTTCAGAGAACTATTCTACGAAGTACGCAAATGAAATACAGTCGACACATTTTGCTAAGAAACAATTATCTATTCATACAGGCGTATATTATTTGCGGAGCGGTAAGAGTGATTTAAAATCAAAATCTTTTGCTACAATAAGTGATAATTTAGATCACTAAGCAGATGCCATATGGGCTCATATGAAACCAATATTAACAACAATTTTGGAAAACAAACAAATTGACACAGTTCAAATTTACTCTGACGGACCAACATCGCAATACCGGAACCGAAGAAATGTAACTCTTTGGATACAAACATTGATGAATGATTTTCAACAAGTGACAAAATCTACTTGGACTTTTAGCGAGCCTGGTCATGGTAAGGGCCCTATGGATGGGGTAGGAGGATCCTTAAAAAGAACAGCTGACAGACATGTCTTGATGGGTAATGACGTTAGAACAGCCTCAGAATTCGCCGATTTGTTCAAAAATGCTGCTATCGATGTAAAAGTAATCCCAGAAGAAGACGTGATTGAGTGAGGGGGATATTCCAGGTATAATGAACATCACAAAAGTGTACTGGCAAAAAGGACTAGACGTTTTAATACAATTATATCGATACGAAAAATTTCATAAAGAGCTAAAACTATCGAAGCTTTCTAGCCTTTGTAATATGAGTGCAGTTGAACCTGAGGAAGTTGTTATGCCTGCAATTGAATCTCCTGTTGACGAAGAGCCCATGATCACAGATAACGATTTGAAATTTAAAAATAGAATAAGCATTTATAAATCTGTATACACCTCATCTTCCTCGGACAATGAAGGTTTAATGACAATATCTCGTCGTCCGCAGATTAAAGATAAACATATTGACGTTGAAGCAAATACGTCTTATGGCAAAGAAAATATACATCCAAATCTCATATCCCCTGGGACATTCTTGTTAGTTAAAGTTCCTACTGAGAATGTTTGTTTCAGATATGTTGCTACCTGCCAGACATGTGTCGATGACGATGATGGAGAAATTTTAGTAACCTTTTTGAGATCTGTGCGTAACAATATTAGGAAATTTAAACTGGAACCAAAGGATATATCATATACTGAATTTGAGCAAATAATCAGTATTATTCCAACACCATTGCTAAAAAAAGAAAAAAATCAAGAATATATTATATTTAAAAAAGATATAACTATGAGTATAGAAGTTTCACTAGACTGATTTATGAAGATGTTAAAACTGAATTATAATAAGAATTTATTAATAGTAAGAGTAGTTTTTCTTAAGTATGAACAATATGGCAATATAAATAAATAACTTTGTTATTTAAACCGTTGTGTATAATTTAAATATTTCCTTACTTCTACTTAATTATATCAATATCATCATATCAAGAACATTTTTATCATTCCGGGAACGGTTGATCATTTCCGGGAATATCAAAATATTTCAATAAAATACGCATGAATGGAGGTATTATAATATATTGAACATTTATCACACTGCAGAACTTTTCTTCTGTACATGTAATATTAATTCGAATATAAGAGTTTTAAATATTTTGAAATTTCTTAAATTGTATGCGCAATAATAGCAACTTCTTTAATTTTTCGACGTATTTTCCTTGTAGAAGATTCTAAATGTATTGTTTTCACTATCGCTTATTTAATATAGATACGTAATATACCCATGTTATTAAACAAAGCTTGAATTATGTGCTTTGTTTGATTTTGGTGGATTTTATGAAACTTAGAAAAACGTTCCCGAATTGATGGTTTTCTATAAGATATTTACTACTGAGCAGTATTACTAAAAAAATAATGAATTCTGTGCGCTGCCCTGTCAAGGTTTATTAATATACAAATTTTGCAACAGTATGAACTAATAGTCATCATTATAGCTTGCAATTTTTTTGTCATAAAACCAATTTTGAAATTCGCAACCTTGGTGATTTTGAGCTATTTATTCCTATGGTGAAGAATTTTCAAAAAGACGTAGGAAAAGAAAGCGACGTGTTGTTATTGTTAGACAATGCACCAACCCACCCTTCCGCTGAAACACTAAAACGAGAAAATGGGAAGTTTACAGTAAAATTTTTACCCCCTAACGTAAGTTCGATATTGCTACCTATGGATCAAAGTGTCATTGAAACGTTAAAGCATCTGTACAGAAAGCAGCTACTGTGCCGGCTTTTGTCAGTAGACAGCAGTAAAATAGAAACGATGTTAAAGTTTTTTAAGGAAATGAATTTAAAAGATTGTTGTTATATGCCAGTAGAAGCGTGGAACGCGGTGGAATCGCTAACACTGACACGGGCATGGAATAAATTATTAAAATTAAGTCCTTCTGCTAATCCTGCCACGAATCCGCAAGAAGATTGTTTTGAAGAAATTACAGAAGCGGTGAAAATTCTTAGCATTGGTGAAGGATGCGATGAAGAAAATATCAAAGAGTTGCTGGACTGCGATATTGAAGACCCTGGATTCCAAATTTTATCTGATGAAGAAATAGTTGACGATTTAAATGGTTGCGAGAATGAAGAAAAAGAAGAGACTGAAACTGAGGATGAATGTCAAGGGCCATCTCACGCAGAAGCTTTTGAAGCTCTAGAAATAGCTTTTAAGTGGTTTGAAAGACAGGAGGAATCGGATTCCTTACAGCTGTTACAGCTGAAGCGCATCAGGGATTTGGCTGTAATGAAAAGATGTGATTCATTACGTCAAAGATCATTAACAAGTTATTTTCAACCAAATTTGTAAATAACATTGATATATATTACAATGTCATTCATTATATTTGAACCACATATACATATGTATAATTGTTTTTTAAATCGTTTTGTCTAAACGAATTAGGTACATATGTCAAATTTATTACATAATATAACATTTAAATTTCAAATATTGTTTGATTTGACTATGAAATCGATTATCCGTATTTTCGATTATCCGAATTACCACGTGTTTTAATTGATTCCGATAATCGGGATTCTACTGTATTTAAGGTTTGTAAAATCTGCATGGAACAATAAAACAGTACAGTTGTCTTGTCTGCCTCCAACATCTGCTTCTGCATTTCAACACTTCACTTTCAGCATCGTGTATCGTGTGTATTATCAAGTTCAAGTGTGGCTAGGCAATAAGCTGGACCCAGAAGAATGGGGTTGGAAATTAACGGATAATTATTTGGAGCCAATTCAAACTCTACTCCCGCCTGCTCCAGAAAAACCACTTCATACTATTTTTTGTTACTGCAAGGCGGATTGTAGTAAGAATTGTGGCTGTCAAAAAGTGGGCTTATTTTGTTCAACAGTATGCATTAATTGTCAGGGTCAGACTTGCTCCAATATTGAATTAAATACAACAAATGAAGATATTTATGATGTTTATGAAGAGACAATTGATGCATCCCCCTTCTTAGAACACAGAAAAGAAATTCTGCAAGAAGAAGAAAATGAAGATGAAGAAATAATTGAGGAAGTAGACTTAGACAATTATCTATCATAATAACATTTAAAAGGAAACAACCTATTCCACTTCGATCATTAGCTACCATTCTTTCAATCAATAGGATACCATCTGATCAAACTTTCTTTGTTACAATAGATCGTGGAGAATACCTACTGGGGAAACAAACCACGTTAAAAAAAATGCGCCAAGTACCTTACCTCAAAGGTGGTGTGGAAATGTGTGCATATTATGTAAAATATGAATTTTGTAATTTTTAAAACCGCGATATCTCACGAATGGTGAGTCTTACGAGAAAAAGTTTTTGGACCATTTTTGTAGAGAATTGTGTGATCTACAAGTTTTGTCTGACCTATTTTCACGATATAATTTACCATTTTCAAGAAAATGGAAAAAACCGTAATTTTGTATGTTTGACCTTGAATAGAATTTTTTGCACAAGGAGGATCGAAGGGGATTTTTGACATTTCAATTATAATGAGATATTTAACGTCTCTACCAATTTTCAGCTATATTATTATTAAAAAAAAAATTATGTTAGTGTGACATATTTTTTCTTGGCGCCACTAGCTGGCAAAAAATGCGCTATTTTTGAAAGAGAATTTGTTACTCCGTGAATATTCATAATTTTTATTTAAAAAGAGGTAAGAAACTGTTTTTTCTTATTATGTATTTATGTTTATTCTACAAGTTGTTTGCCATACGTCAAACCTTAGAAATTACTATCGTATTTAGATGTGAGAAGACTTTTTACTTGGTGGGAAAAATATTCCCGCTGCCCGTGGCGTATTATGTACATTTGTTGAACTAGTTCCTTCTTTTTTCAGATTTTAATGAAAAATGCCGTGCTGTTTGAATCAAAATGATATTGTAAAGACATTGGAGCAGATGTTCGACTTTCCCGATGATGGCTCAGAAGACGGATTTGAGTCTGATGAGGCAGAAGAGTTCAACGTGAATATAATACAACGGTTACTTGAAGCAGCTATTGATTCAAGTAACCTTTTACAAAATTCTCCTGCTCATTTGAATTCTACCCCTAACAATTGTTCCAAGTCAAGTACATCTACAATAGCACTATGTTCACAATTAGATAACTCACAGCTAGAAGAGCCTTTGATAGTACAATCATCATCACCCTTAGAACTAGAATTGGGAAGGATTTCTGGACATCTAGGCCAGATACCGATGAGTTTGATAAGGTGACAATAAAACCTCGGTATTTATTGAATAGGAGAGCACGTCCAGTAGCGCATTTCATAAAGTTTTTTATTGATGAAGTCTTCGATTTGATTGTTACTCAGACAAACTTGTATGCTTAGCAGCAAAATATAAAAAATTGGCAGCCTTTTGACATACAGGAAATTAATGCTTTTTTGGACATTCTAATTATAATAGGTTATCATATTCTTCCACATATCGATTTATATTGGTCGTCGGATCATGGATTTCATGTGAATGAAATAGCTATGCCAGTAAGTTAATGTAGAAGAGTAGGTAGAAGTTATGCCAGTAAAACGCCACAAGAAAATTTTAGAGACTTTGCATTTAAACGATAATAGTCAACAACCAAGTAGAGAAGATGTAAATTTTGATAAATTGTATAAAATTCGTCCTCTTATATCTTTACTTAGTCAATCGTTTCAAAACAATGCTTTTAATTCCTCTTCCCAAAGTATCGATGAGAGCATGATACTTTTCAAAGGAAGGTCCAGTATGAAGCAGTACATGTCGCTAAAGCCCATAAAAAGGGGCTGTAAAGTGTTGTGCTGTTGTGATAGTAGCACAGTAGCACAGAAATTTATACAGGCGTAACGGGACAAGGAACAGAAGAGGGTCTAGGGGCTAATGTAGTAAAGAAATTGTGAAGTAAATTAGCACAAGAAGATTTCAAGACTCATATTACATTCGATAACTTTTTTTTGCGACTTTTCTCTAATGCAGTACTTGTATGAAAAAAAATTCTATGCCACTGGAACAGTAAAAAGAAACGGCAGAAACAAAAGACTAAAGTTGAAAAAAGGTGAATTCAAGTGGAGAACTAAAAAAGATGTAGCATTTACTGTGTGGCAAGATACTAAAGAGGTTTTATTGTTGACAACTGCATTTCATCCTAGAGTAGAAGTAACATCTGTACAAAGAACGCAAAAAAATGGCACCAGGGAGCCTGTACATTGTCCTATGATTGTGAAAGAATACACCAAAAGAATGGGCGGTGTCGACCGTTTCGACTAAGTGAAGGGGACGTATGCCGTCGTAAGGAGAAGTAAACGCTTGTGGTTGCGGATATTCTACTTCTTGGTGGACGCAAGTTTGACAAACTCTTTCAATTTATATTCCCTAACGTCGTGAGTAGATAAGCTTACCAACCTAGAATTTCGAGTGGCTGTTGCCAGAGGTTTGTTTGGTGGCTATAGCAGCAGAAAACGAAGATCAAGCTTGTCTATATAAATCTGCAAGAATTCACGCATAGCATGCTGAGAGCTACATATATCAAAAAACTGTAAATGCTGTACCTGAAGAACTGCGGTTTGTAAACGTAGTTGACCATATTCTTACAAATGCTTATAAATCTCCGAATCTAATCATCAATCTCTTAAAATTCTGATAACTTTTATGAGAATTTTAGAAACAGCATTTTTTGACACACTTTTTATATAAGAAAATGATCTTGAAAGTTGTTATGAGATTTTTAGTGGACGAATGCAGAAGACTTTCTGATAGCTTATATTTTTATAAGAATATATCAGATATTTTCCACAATATTGTTTGAAATTCTTCCAAAGCTATCCATAAAAATTAATCTTATTAAAACTTATGCAAATGTTATGTGAATAAACTCATTAAATTTCATAAAATTATTTGCCAGAAGAATATTCCATTATTCGAAATTCCTAAAAACTATTCATAGAAATAAATCTTTTAAAAACTGATGCAAACGTTATGTGGAGTAATTAATTAAATCTCATAAAATTATTTACTATGAAGACATTTAATTTCTTTGAAAATCCTCTCCCAAACTACTCATAGAAATAAATCTTTTAAAAATTTATGCAAACGTTATGTGGATTAATTGATTAAATCTCATAAAATCATTTCCTATGGAGGCATTCAATTTCTTTGAAAATATCATTAAAATAATGGAAATATAACATGAATTTACTGATGAAATCTTATAAAAGTTCGGTTAGGTTCGCATTTAATTAACCTTGAATGTTGTATATCAGTATACAATCTCATACCACCACTCCGACCAAGTTCTCCTTAAATATCATTTGTTCTCGTAATTATTATAATCCTAAAATAATTCAGTTTCCCGAACTTATAAATACTCATAGCTCAACAATTTTATCAGTCAACTCTCATAAATTCTAATTAAACTTATCAGACTTTTGCCTTAAAAATTGTTAAACCCTTCATTGCTAAGAGAAAATAATTGTATAAGAATTTTCGAGGTTTTTCATGGACAAATGCAGATCGCTTTCTTATAAACTGAATTTATGAGACCGTTTCCACAGGGAACGTCTTTTGTTATTATTGGGACGAATGTAATGGAAAAAGAGGAGCCAACGAAATAGCGACAATACTCAATAAGAACATTCAGACAGTTGATGAACCTGGCACGATTAAAAATTTGTTGCTGAATGCTGATTGCTGCCCGGGTCAGAAAAGAAACAGAATTATTATGGCAATGCTGCATACACCATTGCAAACATGTGTTAATATCCAGATTATACAGCTTAACTTCCTACTAACTGGCCACACCTACATGCCGGTTGATTCCGTTCATGCCGTGATAGAAAAAAATATAAAAAATACAATCATTTATGCACCTTCACAATGGTATACAATATTCACAACTGCAAGACAAGATCCAGAACCGTAGAATGTCGAGCGTTTGCAGTTTTCAGACTTTAATAAATGGGGTACAGTCAGCGAAAAATACTTTAAAGGAACAGGAAAAATAAGTAAGATCCGTATTGTAACTTTTCGGAAGAAGAAGGATAATTTTAATTTTTTTTTAAAACTCAATGAATGACGATATGCTGAATCTTATAGTATTGAAGTGCAACCAAAAACTAAAATTAGTCCACCAGCATGCTATAAATCATTAATTCCTTTATCTAAAGCCAAATATAATGACTTACTTAAATTGTGTAGAGATAAGGTAATTCCTAATTTACTCCATAGTGAATACAATAGCCTGATGAGTTCCAGTAATGTTAAGGATACACTCCCTGAGTCTGATATCGAGGATGACAGCGTAGAATAAGAAGCTCTGCTTGTTTACATTTTTATGTGTATTTGTATGTCAAAGACTAATAGAAGCTAATTGTGATACTTACAAGTACATTGTCTATCATAAGAATATTTGTTACTTTATTAAAGTTGAACTTTTTTATAATTTTTTATATTTCAATTATTTGAATTGTTCTAAGTCAAAATATTGAGACAAGTGATTGTGATGTTGAAAGTGCCACTAATTTTAAGAAATTCTTTCATAATTTTAATTTTGATTTTAAACATTGTTCTTAATGTTACGCAAGTAGCTATTGCTTTAATTGCAATTGGCCAGTGCCAATACATCACCTCAAAGTCAAAATACTTTGCCCGGTACGTCGATCGAAAGTGAAAATACTTTGCCCAGTACATCAACCGAAAGTCAAAGTACTGAGATTTTCGAAGAAATTCCGAATGATGATGATGATGATGACAATACTTCCGAACCACCAAGGATAAAAAAGAAAAGTTGCCGATGACGCATCATTACACGACTTACTTCAGAAAGTCGATAACGATTTTATGAAGCCATGTGAGCAAAGAGAGCAACGGAAGGCTGAGGAGGCAAAAGAGACGGAGAAACACAGACATCCGTTAAATTTATTTTTTGACAGTATGTGCGAGTCAACTAAAAAGCTTCCCGATAGGATACAAAGAGATGTTAAAAAAAAAGCTTTTTCAAATTGTAAACGAAACAGAGGAACATTATGAAAGTTATTTGTCTGGGCAGACTTATCAATATGGGTACTCATCATCATCCAGATTTTCGACGCCAACTCAAAACGATAGCTTAGAAAATTTGTAACCTTTTGGCATTTACCAATAACAAATATAAATACATAATTTTTTTTTTATTAAAATTGTTTTACTCACCTTAAACAAATAGCTAATCTATCTTCGGGGGTTATAGCCTTCCGATAGTTAGTATCTTGTTTAGTAATATCTCCGATAATCAATGATAACAAATCATAAAACTGAACTCTTGTAACACAATAATATAACTGAAAATGTACATCATCTAATTCGTAAAATAAAGTTCTGAACTCTCCACTTGCGTATCGAGATTCAATGTGTTGACATATCCAAGGTCTAGAATGTCGTTTTCTTATAAAATAATAATAAGTCAGTATTAATCTTCTTTTTCTATGTGTAACGTATTCATCATCGGAACTTTCTTCATCGATTATATTCATAGAAAGCGCCTGACGTCCGTTTAATTGAACTCCACAACACTAACTGAGCTTTGGCTTAGCTCTTTGTGTGCACGCCATTTATTTCTATCTTAGCTTAGTTTGGCTTAGGCTTAGCCAAGCTACCCTAGCTTAGCTTTGGAATAGCTTAGTTTTCGGTCTGGAACCGACATTAAACTGCGTCAAAGAAATGCTTCCTTATTTTCACGGGTCTGGACATTTTCCTTATGCTAAATCTGCACACCTTTACTTGTACGATATGGAATAATTACAGAATTTGATGGATCCTGAAGTTTACGAAAAGTTTTCAGGAGGATTTTTTATACAATTTTTTGGGTCCGCCAGATACCAGTTCTTCTTCTTCCGGCAAATCAAGGGCTTCTTTATTTAGCTTCTGGCCTAGAATTGAAGATTGAAAAATGGTAGAATCATTTTCACGGCCATAAGAACCTGCGTCAATCACAGTAAATAAACAATTCGAATCCACCAAAGCCAATAAAACGATTGAGTTGTACTTTTTATAATTAAAGTATAGAGAGCCGGAATTCCGAGGGCACTGAATTCGAATGTGTTTGCCGTCTAGTGCTCCCAAGCAATGTGGGAAATTCGCGTTGTCTTTAAATCCTTCTGAGATTCTTTTCCACGATTCTTTGTTCGGGGCTGCCATTTCTTTAGGTGCTAGCACTTTCCATACAATTCCACATGTTTCTTTTATTAATTTAACCAACGTTTTTTTCAAAATTCTGTACTTATTCTGAAGGCGTTTATAACTTGTTCCAGAAGCGAGATATCTGGAAAATAACATTATTATTAAAAAAATATACTTTATCATATATTTTTTTAATATAAAATAGGCTCGAGTGTTGTTATTTTTATTAAAATACATAATAATTAATTATGTATACTTATATATTATTATATTATTTAAATTACAAGTTATCTCTTTGCTTCAGGACTTGAGTTAATGACAAAATGGAAATCTTTAAGGGATCAATTTCGTAAGGAGTTAAAGTTGCAGCAATGTCCAAAATCCGGTCAAGCCGCCTCAAAACGACGAAAGTATGTTCATTATGATGCATTACTTTTTTTAAAGAAACACACATTACACGCTTCAACATCGTCAAACATGATCAATGAGCACAGTCAAGATGTTTTTGATGATGACGACAGTTCGGTTAATACCAACCCTAGTGTTACGGAACCATCCACGTCTAATAAAAAGAAAGTATTAGTCCAAATGTTTCTGGAATCGAATAAAGAGATATCGAATGTTATGCGCGAGAGTATACATATACAAAGAAATAATGTTCAACCACAGTATCGCGACGAGCGTGGAAATGAGGCATTTTTCCGTTCGTTGCTACCACTTATGGACAAAATAAAAGAAGACTGTTTAATTGATGCCCGAACTGAGATTATGGCCGTAATTAAGAAATACACACCATCATCACATACATTTCTAGACTCTTATTCTCGTACATCTACACCAACAAGCGAGGACGATATTGCTCAAATGTTAGAACACTTTGATGGAATGTAAACTTTAAATTTAATTTGATGTAAGCGTGTAAGTAAAATAAATCTGCTTTAAACTTACTGTAGTGTTACTGCTAATCTTTCACATGCCTCGATACTTTTCCTCATATTAGTATCTTGTTTTGATAAGTGTCTTGATAGTAAACTTAACAGTTCATCGAAAATAGGAATTGGCATTAAATATTCATCTTCAAACCATTCTGGATGATTTCGATATTCTTCATAATTCACACGGAAATGTCCATGACTTTCACGACGTAGCAACATGGGATGTGTCCACCAACGGCGCTTCTTTTCCCTTTTTAACAATAACAATAACTGCATATTCACTAGCGTACTTGCAGAAGCATCCCATAACACTATATCCATAATAAAGAGTTATTTTATCGACTGAGACACTATTTCGCTCTCGTCTGGCACGTAACTGAATTCTTTCTTTCGGAACGCGTCGTCAACGGAACGCAGGGATACCGTTACGAGTCGCCGCGGAAACTCTGCGATTCCGTTACGACTCGCGACGATACGTGGCGGAATTATCGCTCGTTCGTGGAGATTGTCCGACGATAGAAGCGCGGACTCGTTGCGATTCTCTCGCTCGTGGAGTCAGCGCCTTAATGACGAGCCGCAGCCGTCGACTTCCGGAGCTGTTCAGTCTTCTCCAATAAATTATCAGCCACAAAACCAGCCATCTGTAACAAATCTGCAAGAAGAGATAAGCCGCGAGACTCAGACCCCTGGATCTTCTAAAACACATGCAGTAAAAAGTTTTCTTATCAGCCCAAAAATTATAATGCCTTTCCCTAAAACAACTGCAACCAAAAGAAAAAGTGTTCGGCGTGGAAAAACAGCAGTTATAACCTTATCACCATACCGGAAGGAACTGGATGTAACACCAATTACAAACAAGAAAAAGAGCGTAAAAAAGAATCTTAACCTAGAAACTAAAAAGAAAGCCAATAAGGGAAATACAACAAAGAAAATAAAAGAAAGGAAAAAAGAGAGAAACAGGAAGGACTCGACGACTGATGAAGAAAATGATGATACAAAATGTTTTTACTACTATCATCTCTATTCCGAATCAAATGAAGGCTGGGTGCGATGCCAGACTTGTCACCAATGGGCACATTGTAGTTGTGCAGGCGTAGAGGATGATGATGCGGACACCATATTTATATGCGAAAACTGTTCTCCGGACTAAAGTATGAGCATGTTCGCATGTGGTCCATTTTGCCCGTTTATGTGGGTAAAACGGGCCAAAGTGAAGATTTTGGAAATCATCCATTATCTTTGAACTATGTAATTTAATTAAAGTCTGATTATCAAAATATGTAGACTGATTAGTAGTAAGCTTGTTCTTGTAAAAGTTTCTAAAATAAACCTATAATTTGTTGATTTAAATGAGTAATTTCTTAAGTGTCCCGTTTTGCCTGCATTTCCCCTACGTATAATATATTTTTTTCTTTTTTGACTTATTTGTTATAGATCCGTAATTTATTGATTCGAATTTTATAATTATTTTTACAGAATGTCCCGTAGAGTGGCAGATAAAGACATTGTACAACTTCTGGCGACTTTAGAAGATGGAAATATTTCTGAGGATGGCTTGGAAGATGACCGTGAAGATGAAGAAACCTTTTTTGAGAATGCAAGAGAAATGATTCGAGACTTGGAGGACGAGGAGGCAGAGGATCATGAAGATCCTACCTATAGTGCTCCACCACTAGTTCAAGATCTGCCTGGCCCATCGAGTGAAGTTATTTTTTCATTACCCATGCAAGAAGGTCATGCGAGTTATGTAGAATTTGATAAAAGGAAACTCATTTGGAAAAAAGACAGTTTGATGTATGACGAATCAAAATTAATTCACCAACCAAGCACAATAGACTCTGCTATAACTGAACTCGATAAACAATATAAATATTTTTTGCACTACTTCACCACCCACTACACCAGAGTTTCTTCAAAAAATTGTTGATGAAACCATTTTATATGCAGTAGAAAAAACCCTTCAATATCTTTCAGTATTAGTGTTAGGGAGCTAAAAAAATTCATAGGAATTCTTTTATTTATGTCAGTGGAGTATTTCCCTAGTGTACGCTCATACTGGCATTCCAAGTTTGGGTACGATCCTGTAAAGAGCGTAATGCCGGTAAATCGGTTTGAGATGATTAGGAGCTACTTGCATTTCAACGATAACAATGAACATCTTCCGCGGACCATTCCGATCACGATCGCCTTCATAAGATTCGGCCGTGATAGAACAGCTAAATACGACATTTTCATCAGTTGCAATAGACCGACTTTCTATAGATGAACAGATGTGTTCAACGAAAATTGCACATTTTCTAAAGCCATATTTACCAAATAAGCCTCACAAGTGGGATTACAAGCTTTATGTTCTCTGTAATCTCATGGGATATGCTTACAGATTTGAGGTCTATTTTGGACAAGAAGAAAACAAAGACAAACCAGCCGATGAGCCTGATCTCGGAATAACACGTAACGTCGTTATACGTTTGGCGAGAGCTATACCAAGGATGAACAATCATATTGTATCTTTCGATAATTTTTGCACATCCCTGCCTTTTGTACATTACTTGAATAAACAGGGTACACAATGTGTCGGAACTATTCAGCAAAATAGGCTACCGAATTGTCGACTCCTTGACAAAAAGGAACTAATGAAAACTTCTGTTCCGAGAGGTACATATGAGGAACGCGTTTCTCATTCAAATGGAGTAGAGTTTTCGGCCACTGCGTGGAGAGACAATAAAGTAGTCACTATGATCAACTTACGTTGGCGCCAAGCCTGTTAGCAAAGTATCAAGATACGATAAGAGGGCTAAACAAAAAATTGACATTCTTTATCCCAAAATTGTGCAAGAGTACAATATGCATATGGGCGGGGTCGACCTGATGGACAGTTTCTTAGGACGCTTTCGGATTCGAGTAAAGAGCTGGAAATGGTACCTACGGTTGCTTTATCACCTACTGGACCTCACGACAATAAACTCATGGGTCCTTCTTAAAACCAATCTGATTGCTAAAGGTGTGTCAAAAAAGCAACTGCCTAATCTTGTGGAGTTTCGCAATTGTTTGGCTGACACACTGTTTAATATAGGTATGTCTGGTGGAAGTAAAAGAGAACGACCCAGTACTTCTTCTCTAGAACGCGAGCTACAAATAAAAAAGCCAAAAGGTCTGCAACATCCGCTTCCGTCAAAAGATGTGCGCGTAGATGGGTTTTGAACGTTGGTCTATATTTGCCAATCGATTACGGTGCAAGATGCCCAATTGTAAGGGCACCACACAATGGTCGTGTACCAAATGTAATGTACCGTTGTCTAAATCAGAGAAATAACTGTTTCAAAGATTTTCTACACTACAGTAAGCCTAATTCGAAGACAGTCGTAAAATAGAAATAGTATATAAGCTAGATTATTAATACTAACTGTAATGCATACTGATGTAGATCTACATCAGTAATTTTTTTTATAAAAATATACTTTTTGGAAAAAAATTTTTTTTTTCTTTATTTTTCCCTTAATCTATATTTAAGTAACTACTTGTTTCAATTTATTGTATTTAAAAAAGAAAAATCATGGATATAAGGGTTAAGTAATTAATATAATAATATTATTTTCATAAATGGCGATTTTATTTCATAATTGAGGAGCATCGGAACAAAAACCGATAAATCACATTTTACTCTTTTTCTTTTTTTTGATGCTAATTGGTTCTTCTCGTACATATCTTGTTCTATGATTAATGAAACCAGGTCAAAAAGTCATAAATCCACTCCAAATCTGTTTGCGAAATAACTGGATCTGAACATAAACCGATAATTACAACAATCATGCAAAACAATGATGGCGATCGGAACTAAAATCGATAAATATCTAACATTTTACGTAGCTGACTCTTTTGATTCAGTCAAAAAACGTTACATCCGAGATATTTAAAAAACATAAACAATTGTAGAAAATATCGTTGTAAATGTGTAAGTAGGCCTTAATTTTGAATCTGACAGATGATAGCATCTAGCTGTCATCAATCAGTCAGGTTCAACTAGCGTCAGTGTCAAATACAACGGTGTGTTTAACTGTTTAATAGTTTGTCGTTTTTAAAGCGTAACGGATTATTTTAAACGATTTTAACTCATATCTTTATCGTTCGTGAGTAAAATACTGTTGCAATTATAGAAGATGAAGGTAATTCTGTTGTAGCAGATATTAATCAAGGACCTCGAAAAAATAAAGGGCAAAAAAAAAAATTAAGGGCAAAAAAAAAAAATAAGGGCAAAAAAAAATTAAGGGCAGAACTGCTTTGGAACGGGAGAATAGGTAATTTTACCTACATTTTTTATTGTTTCTACTAAACTCTTCAATAACATAACTACACGTTTGTGTAGTCTAAATAACTGTTAATAGTAAATTAAACAATTAAAGGCGTTATTTAAGTACCTATTCTAATCAATTTTGATCTGGGAACACGGTAATGGCCCCGCCAAGTCAAGTATGTTTTATTTCTATGTTCTCAACATTTTCTATTTGATTGTTTAAGGTACCGTGATAATGATCCGTTGGCAATAGATTTTGAGTGGCCATGTTCGCACAATACCGCTAAATTTAAATGCAAGATGTCTCTAACCTATATTTAAAATATAGCCAATTATTTTTTGAAAAGCCAAAAAAAGTCGATCAAGATGTTTATTTGACACTCCTTATAGCACCGTACGTTCCAGAACGACGTCGACAGAGCAAAGTCGAACTTTCAAAACGCAGGACTCGCCTCATTAGTACTACGTATTTTCTCAAAGACAAGGTTAATAAAAACAGACCTGTTTATAAGGCTATGTTTATGAAAACTTTCTCTTTGAAAAAAGACCGCCTGCGTCATATAGCTAAAACGGTGTTTGAAGGAAATATATTTCCAAAGAAAATCGCGGTGGCGACCGGAAGTCAGCAAAATCTGCTGCTAAAAAAGAAAGTCTACGTCAGTTCATACGAAAATTACCTTCAAGTGAAAGTCACTATAACAGAACGAAATCTCGAAGACTTTATTTGTCATGCGATTTGAGTCAACGAAAATTGAGAAAAATGTACAATGATTCGGTTCCTCAAGACCTCCAGGTGACTAAAACTATGTTCCAGAACGTATTTACCGAAGATTTTAACATCGGATTTAAGAGTCCTGCTTCTGATGCCTGTCGCACCTGTATTTTATTAAGTAACAAAATAAAAATAACTGCTGACCTTGACAACAAACACATTCTGATGGTGCAGAAAAGGGTTAATAATTTACGGGCCAAAGCGTTTTATACGCTATGTAGAAATGATGGTCCTGATTCGATAAATTTTTGTTTTGACCTCCAGCAAGTTCAACCTTTACCTCGGACACCTATTCAAGAGTCTTTTTACTCTCGACAGATAAGATATTACAATCTTTGTTTCGTGGGTATGGACTCTAGAAATCCGCGTTTCTATCAATGATCTGAAGACAAAGGTGGAAGAGGAGCTACTGAAGTTGAATCGGCAATTTTGCACCACTTAAATTCTTTGAATTTAGCGGACAAAAAAATGTTGCGTTTATTTTGTGATGGCTGTGGCGTCCAAAACAAAAATTTACATATAATCCACTGTCTTATGTTTTGGCTCGTCAATGAATCCCCAGAAAATATTAAAGAGATATATTTGACATTTCCCGTACGGGCGCTTATACACGCTAAGAAAAAACGCAGGGCCTACCCAAGAATTCGTGTCGTAACTAGAAAATAACTGTGTACACTGCTCGCAGTGGTGCACGAAAAAATCTTATCTGCGCAAGACACGACGCGGCGAACGTTGTTGCGGAGCGGCGGGGGGCGGTGTAGTAGGGTTGAGCCAGCCCAGCCAGGTAGTTTTTGTTGTGCGTTTGGTGTGGACGTGTATTTCAGCGTAGAGTACAAAATGGCTGATGAGTTACTTATAACTTTAGTAGAAGGACGACCGGTATTGTGGGACAAAATTTTAGAGATATAAAAAGATAAAAGACTCACATACGAAACATGGAGAGAAATATTTATTATCTTAAACAAAGACTTCGACGAAATGACAAATGTCAAAAAAAAAAATGAATATGGTAAGTACCTACAACCTATTACTATCTTTTTACAATTTTCAAAAATACAGATATTCTATATGTACTTGTTTATTTAAACAATATGGCAGAATAGGAAGAATACTTCCTTGTTTCACACTTTTTGGAATAAAATTTAGTAGTCGGGTTTTAGTTTTAGAACTTATTTTTTATGTGTATTTATCCTGCCATGGTAATGATCCTTCATCAGAGGAAAAAAATCTGTATATTTTTGATGAATTTCGTCTGCTGTCAGATTATTGCCTTCTAAATGAAATCGACTATTTAATCGGTCTCGATTGATTAAAGGCTCAACGTGACCTTCTTCTGTATAAATAAAATTTTACAAAACGCAAGTAGTTTTTACAATAGCAACTGTTAAATCGAGACTTAGGTTTAAAGATCGGTGCAGAATTCTCCATTTGTTGGCCATTATTCCAAATACACACTCGACGTATTTTCTTGCCCTTGTCAAGCGATAATTGAATATCTTTTGTTCTTTTGTGAGTTCGTTACCACCGTAGGGTCGAAGTACGTTAGCATGAAGTGCGAAAGCTTCATCAGCTACAATAACATATGGTAATATATAGTTAGTATTTATTATAGAGCATGGGGATGGTATGTTTAACGTATTGTCAACAAGTTTTTTCCAAAACTGTGTTTCTTTGAAAATATTTGAATCACATTCTTTACTATACGACCCTACATCAATAAAAATGTAATAGTAGTTGGAATCCACAATCGCCATGAAAACAATAGAAAAGAAATGTTTATAATTTAAAAACATTGATCCACTTTCTTTAGGTTTAATTATTCTAATGTTTCCCGTCCAGTGCTCCAAGACAGTGTGGAAAATTGGCATTTATTTCATATTCCTGTGCTATATTCAACCATTCTTCTTGTGTTGGCATTTGCATATAAAATGTAGATAATTCTGACCAAATATGATGAGTAACTTCACGTACAATGTTCGCTACTGTTTCAAATGGTGGATTTCCAGTTTGAAGTTTTAAAACTTGTGCGTGCTACGCAACAACGAAAGGGTAGTGATGTTCAGCATCAATGAAGTAATTAGTATTACAAAACAACGCAGCCTTTTAAGTCGTCATTTAACGTATGCGGCCCATCATATTCGACTCGACCAGGTTACAGTACTCAAAAATCTACATCCATTGAATTTGAAACCGAAACTATTAGTAGTGTGGAAACATCGCATACAGATGAATTTCACATTGACTATTATAAAGAATATGAACATTTGGAGTCTGTTGAATTTGGAAACACGTAACACTTTAGACAAGACATTTATTATTGTACAACGTTCAAATCATATGCTTAAAAAAATTACTTACCTTAATGTAATGGCCAATCTTATGTATGGAGGAATACTTTCTCGCATTTTCGTATTTTCATGTCGTATATTATTTTCTATACTTATCAAAAGCTTGTCAAACGTAGACATTTTCATGCGAAAATAATCCACAAATTTTTCTTCATGTTGTCGCATGACACGGTAAAGGATAATGAACCCACCAAACTCATTTTTCTCTTGTATAATTGGATGAATCCAGTGAAGTCTCTTGTTTTTTGTTTCCCTTTTTATTTTGTTATAATAATAATATGCAATTATCATTCTTTTTTGCTTTGTAGTTAACATTTATATAAATACACGAAACTCGCACTGATTATCACACTTGTTATTTATTACTTGCGCGCAGTGTAGCCAACCCTACAGTTTTAACTGTAGCTCTACAGTTTCTAGGAAATTCTCTCAGTTTTTAGTTTAGGCCTCGATATCTACAGTTTTGTGCTTATGATTCTCGCGCCACCTTTCTTTCCTACGTGGTAGTCCGTGCATTAAGTCAGCTTCAGTAAAACCAACTATCATCGAACCTGAGGTACTAGGGTAGGGCGGGGCTAGTTGAGCATAGGGGCAAGTTGGGCAATCAAAATATCTCTCAAACTATTCACCTTACGCATAGACATCTTATGGCGGAAAGAAGGAGTCGCGGGAGGGGTAATCAGCACGCGATCGCTAGTAGCGGCTGAACGAACGAGTGAAGCGCTCGTGCGTTTTGTTTCTTTTGTGACCAAAAAGTAAAAATGTCGTTTATCGCAAGTTTTTGTCTGTATTAGTCAATTGTCATTTGTTTTCAATCAGGTAAGTGTTAATCTTTCTGAGAATTATTGTACTTTTGATATGTGGAGTTGTTCTGAGTATAATTCTTAAAACTTTTTTATAACCTCGCGTTTGTTTCAAAATTCCGGGTTGGGGTTAGTTGAGCTATAGTTGCTCAACTTACCCCACGACTCAAACAACTAAAGTAATGAATGTTTTATGTTCATTAGGATGCGGACTTACAGGAGGAAGACTACAAGATGTTCTTACACTACTGAAGATTTAAAAAATGCTGCAAAGGCTGTCAACGATGAAGACAAAAGTGTTAATGCCGCTGCTAAAGAATTCGGTATCAAATGGATGACTTTAACAAGATTTTTGAAAAAAATAAATGAAGGTGGTGATTCATCCATGGGCTATGCAAAACCGAGGCAAGTATTTTCTCCTACACAAGAAGACTCTCTTAAAAAATACTTGCTACAAATGGAATCAATCTTCTATGGATATTCTCCAAAAGACGTCCGTCGCCTTGCCTATGAATGTGCTGCTAAATTTGGCATTGAAATTCCACCCAGCTGGACTGCAAATAAGATGGCCGGAAAAGAATGAAAATTTTTAAAACGAAATGCCGAGCTATCCATCCGAAAACCAGAACCCACTAGCCTTGGTAGGGCAACATCATTTAATGCGCAGAATGTTAAAGTTTTTTTTGAGAAATTAGCGGATGTAATGGATAGATATGGATTTACTGCAGCAGACATTTGGAATGTAGATGAGACAGGAGTATCCACTGTGCTGAAGCCAAATAAAATTGTAGCTGCCAAAGGTAAGCGGAACGTCGGCGCAAAGACTTCTGGGGAACGAGGGACTAACGTTACAGTAGTAACTGCTGTATCTGCTCTTGGAAATGCTGTACCTCCTTTGTTTGTATTTCCTAGGAAACAGTTTAAGACACACTTTCTTAACGGTGGTCCCCCTGAATGTATAGGAGCAGGAAATGCCAGTGGATGGGTTACAGACGAAGAATTCCATCAGTTTATGCAACATCTTATAAAACATGTGAAGCCATCCATTGAGCGCCCTGTTTTATTAGTGCTGGATAAGCACTCCTCTCACTTGAACGTGAAGACACTAACTTTGGCCATAGAAAACGGAGTTGTAATGTTGTCCTTTCCACCGCATTGTAGCCACAAATTACAACCGTTGGATGTGTCAGTCTTTGGACCGTTCAAAAAGTATTGCGCTGCTGCTCAAGATGCATGGCTACGTAACAACCCGGGGAAAACCCTTACTATCTATGATATACCCAAAATAGTCACTGATTCGTTGCCGTTTGCTCAGACAAGTATAAATATCGTTAACGGTTTCCGAAAGACAGGCATCTTCCCATATAATGAAAACATTTTTGGCGAGGATGAGTTTTCACCATCATTTGTAACCGATCGTCCTGAAGCAGAAACAACTATCGAGCCAGAAAAAGATCCAGAGCAAGCTGTGATGTCCAGCACTGAATGTAATCCCACTCCTTCTGCCTCCACCAGCCAAGCTGAACCCGAACCAGGTCCGAGCAACAGGGAAAAAGAGCCGTTCGATCTAAAACAAGCATTTTCCCCGGAAATTGTACGACCATACCCAAAGGCTGGCCCTAGAAAAGTAGCTAAAACTAACAGAAGAAAGAGAAAAGCTGCAATACTAACACACTCCCGAAAAAAACGCTTTAGAAGAACAGCAAAATAAAACCACAAAGAAAGTTAAGAAGCCAAAGAAGAACATGGATAATAAAAGGAAGAAGGGTGTCTGTAAAAAAATACTCCAGTCAAGTGAGGAAAGTGATGACGATGATTATTCCTGTCTGATTTGTTGCGAAGGCTATGCTGAAAGTTTACCAGGAGAAAATTGGATCCAGTGTCAAGCTTGCAGGAAATGGGCACATACAAATTGTGTTCCAGGTGCTGGTCTTACTTTCGTTTGTGTCAATTGCAACAGTGACAACGACGATTAAGTTGTTAAGATCGTATTAATATATTTTTTTAAGATATTCAAGACTGAATTTAATCCTGAAGTTAGTCTTAAGATATGTTGCTGTTTTTTTATTATATTTTCAGTTATTTATTCAAAGAAAATTACTTTAAGTTAAGTTGTTCTGTCACTAAGACTATATAAACTTACTTTCATTTTTGTCAATTGCAGCAGTGACAATGATCATTAAGTTCCAAAGATCTAATTAATATTTTTTAAAGATATAAACTATAAGAATAATAATATAAACATGTTAGTCTGATTTTAAATAGAAAGACTGAATCTAATGCTGAAGTTAATCTTAAGATACGTTAATGTTTTATTGAATCTAAATTTGTTTAATTGTTCAAAATTACTTTAAGTGTTGTTGTTCTGTCACTAAAAGACGATAAATAAAGAGCTGATTGTCAAACACATATTTTACTTCATATCTAGCCAACATTGAACCCATGTTTTGGTTAGACATTCTTAGTGCTCAATTTGCCCCATACCCTTGCTCAACTTACCTCACCAGTGGGGTACATTGAGCATACTTGACTTCCTGCATATCAATAGCTGTAGCTCTTAAATTCGACATCTTACAAAAGAATTACTATGGACACTTTTGATAAGAGATAAATTACGAATCCATCAAGCCGCTTAAGAACTCATTGAGACTTATCATTGAGGAGCTATATCCGTTCAAGTGAAAAATTGCTCAACTAGCCCCGCCCTACCCTAGTCATCAATCGATTTAATAGATGGCGTTAGTAGTGGACAGTTTTACTGACATTTCATAGTTTTTACTGGGGAATCCCCGCGGATGCTTTGTCAATCGAGATATCTTAATATATATAAATCTCGTGTCACAATGTTTGTCCTCAATGGACTCCTAAACCACTTAACCGATTATAATAAAATTCGCACACCATGTACAGTTCGATCCAATTAGAGAGATAGGATAGTTTAAATCTCAAATTATAGTCGCAATTTTAATTTATTGCTAATTATTTTCTGTTATTATTTGACAGTCACAATTATCTGTTAACTCCAAATGATTCTAACAGATGTCGATACCTTTCGACTGGGTTGAGTAAGTAATCAATAGATGGCGCTGCTATGGTAATCTACGAACGTGTCATATAAGCTACATTTTAACAGCATAACTACCACGTGTTGTTGACGCTATAAAATTAATTAAATTTATTTTGTAGTGAACTAAATACCGTATAATTCAATTATTTCCACTTTTTAAATTTTTGGTGTTAGCATAGCCGGCCACGTGTTAAATTATTATTTTCAGTCAAATGCCACCGAAAAAATCTAACCTCAACAACGCGAGCAGCAAAGGGTCACGACGCAAACGTGTTGAAAGAGCTCAGCAATTACCAGAACAAATCGAAACAAGAAATGCAGCTCAAAGAATCAGGACTGCAGAAAGTCGTGCACAAGAATCTCAAGAACAGCGTGACGAACGTCTGCAACAGAATATTACTTATATTATTAGCATAATATATAATATACGAGAACAAGAGCGGCACGAGAACGAAACATAGCTACAGTACGAGTACTAGATTGACAAAGGCAACGGATCAGCCGCTCATTAACACGTGCATCATTCGTTCGGCTTGCCTTTGAATATGCACCAGATATTAACTACTCAGCGCATTCAAAAATTGCTATCGGTGGAATGGATAAAGTATGTCAATATAGTCAGGCATTGAAATTTCGGAATGAAGCAACCGGCATGTGCTGCGCATCAGGAAAAGCTGTGCTGTCACCTCTACCCGCTCCGCCGGAGCCTTTATTATCCCTTCTTACTGGCAATTCAGATGATTCCAAATTATTTTTGCGTAAGATACGCAAATTTAATTCTTGCTTCCAAATGACGTCATTTGGGGCAACTAAAATTTGCGATCGTGCATCCGATGGACGTAATTTTGAAACTACATTCAAAATTCAAGGCCAGGTGTACCATAAAATCGGATCACTGATGCCAATGCCTGATAACAATCCGAAATTTCTTCAAATTTATTTTATGGGCGATTGTGAAGAGTGCGTGACGACTCGGTGCCTTTATAATTTTATTGAACAAGCAGAGGAAATAGCAATTGTGATATTATTGGAAATTTTTTTAGAAAATCACAATCAACTAATTCAATTGATCAAAAGAGTTTCGCCACGACTGCAAAATGACAATTACACCGGCACACAAAAAAAAAAAAGTTGTTTGCGCATTTGACGAGACCCATATATTTTTATGTATTTTGACCCACTGAATCCGAATATGAGGTCCATTTTACCCCTACACGTCCAAAATTTGAGAAAACTTCAAAAAACCGTAAAAAATGACAAAAATCGGCGTTTCTGGTGATATAAAATTTTTTTTGTGCTGAACTAAGTATGATTTTCATATTTTTCAATCTTCTCAATACTTACACAAAGTTTATTCAGACCATTAGCAGTTTTAAGTATAGAAAAATCGCACAAAACTCTCAAAAATTGCAAAAAATGCGATTTTTATCAAAAAAAAAAATTTGTTTCTCT
The DNA here is from genome assembly GCF_018135715.1 of Danaus plexippus. Lineage (NCBI taxonomy): Eukaryota > Metazoa > Arthropoda > Insecta > Lepidoptera > Nymphalidae > Danaus > Danaus plexippus. The sequence goes on from NC_083545.1 coordinate 3,747,061, forward strand.
AATTCAAGTACGATTTATATGTATTTTGATATCTTGAAATCACATTTAAATTTTTTTGGTTCATTATTCCTTTTAAACTTGAAAAGATAAAAAAATTGTCATTGTACATAAAAAAAAATTGACTGAACACGATTTGATGCCTGAAATAAAATCTTTACAATGAAGAAGTGTTGAACATTTCAAAATCTGTTAAAAACACAATACATAGAAAGATTGGGGAAAATGATTTCCCAGAACTCTAAACTTTTCTTCGTTTATATCGAACTCTCTTATCCTCAAATGATCTACGCAGTGGATTCCTCTTCCGTTTTCGACTATCTTCAGGTACATCTCTTTTTAACATCCAGCAAAAATCTGCCATCATGTTAACATTCCAATTCCTTTGGTATCTACTCTCCATTTCACTTATGTCTTGGTGGAATCTTTAAAGACTAGATCGCTTGTGCCTGTGACCAGGGCACCTCCACGTGGTGACGGTGGACAACCGAACTATCTGACAGAGTCCCTGGGTTAACGGCGTGTGTGCCGTCATGGCAGGTACAAGTGATAAGTACTTTACGATGCAGGGATTCGGAACCCCAGTATCGGCGTCTGGTCAGAGTGAGAAAGCAGGCTCGCAGGCGTCGTCATCAAGCGACTGCAGCTCTTCAGTAGTGGGTAACTTGGCTACTGCAGGGTACACTATTACAAAAACTAATTCGCATCTGTGTGATAAAAGTGCCGATTCGTTTTGTTACATTTGTGGGAATTCAATTTGGAAAGAAATCGAAGACCATTTTCTGATAAGATAAAAAAAATTTATGAAGAATTTTTGGTATCCAAATTACTAATTTGGATTCGGCATGGGTTCCACATTCGATTTGTAGTCGATGTAGTGCAATGTTAACCCGTTGGGCAGAAAATAAAAAGCAGGAAAACTTGAAATTCACAATACCAATGGTATGGTCTTCACCAACAAGTTCACAAAATTGTTATTTTTGTATGACCGATACTAAAGGTTTTTTTCCTCGAAAACAAGGCACAAAATTGTATACGCCAATGTTTCATTGGCTGTTAAACCACAAAAAATAGAGGTCGTCAAGAGCATTGAGACTATTGAAGAAATGGATGTGGAAGAAGATGAAAGGCTAGTTGATGAAGCTTCTGACGAAGAAAATTCCGAGGACGAAGAATATAAATAAAAAACAGACAGACAGACTTTTTATATATGTAAAAACTTGTTGACAAAATAGAAAAGCGAATACAGGTAACGACCCATCCACCCGTCCCCCAACCCGCTCCCGCTGAGACCATTATCGTGCTCGGCGGATTGATAATTTTAAAATATTATATTGCAACATAATAATAGTATAAAGATTTACGAACAGACGGACAAGTATTAATACTGATATTTATATTGTATATTTATTTATATATTAGTCAATACACATATAACTAAAAATAAAGTAAAAGATAGCGTAATTATATATAAAATACATTATATTCAAACAGATAGTACAACAACAGACAGACAGATAACTGTATTAATATTAAAAAATTATATTATCTTATACACATATAATTAAACAAACAGGACAAAACGTATATATTCACATATTATAAATAAATATTATACTAATAAATAAAATAAAAAACAGACAAACAGACTTTTCATATATACAATAACTTTTGTTGACGGAATAGCGAGCGAGCGCAGAGATAACGACCCATCCACCCGTCCCTCAACCCGCTCCCGCTGAGACCATTATCGTACTCGGCGGATCGACAATTATAAAATAAAATATTGTAACATAATAATAGCATACAGATTTACGAACAGACAGACAAGTACTAATACCGATATTATCTACTGTATATTTATTCATACATCAATACACACATAACCAAAATAAAGTAAAATATAGCGTATTATATATAAAAATAACATTATATTCAAACAGATAGTGCAACAACGGACAGACAGATAACTTGTATTAATATTAAAATTATACTATTTAATATACATATAATTAAATAAACAGGTATAAAACGTATATATTCACATATTATAAATAAATATTACACTAACAAATAAAATAAATAATAGACAAAGAGACTTTTTATATATATATAATAACCTGCTGACGGAATAGTGAGCTAGCGCAGAGATAACGACTCATCTACTCGTCCCTCAACCCGCTCCCGCGGAAAGACATTACAGAAATATAATATTAAAACATAACAATAGTATATGAAGTAGCGGAAGATAGAAATTGGTATTAATACTTATACTATATCATCCAAAACATATATAATTAAATAAAGGTAAAGCAAGCATATATTCACATTTATAAAAAATACTGTAATAGATAGATAGTATATAATAATAGGACTGACAGATAAAATTACATAAACATTAATACTGTTACAATAATAGTACTTAATAAAAATAATATATACATATAAACTATATATGTACATCTTTAGACAAATATTATATTATATCACAATAGTAGTACACAAATAAGCGGACAGACAGAGAAATCTGTACAAATATAAATAAAAATATAAATACTTATATATTACTCAATACGTATATAAATTAAACAATAAAAGTATAATATAACACATATAATTATATATAATTCAAGTAAATATCATTTAAATCAGATAGTTTTCAATAACAGACAAACAGACAAATTATATCAATATTGACATTGGTATAATAATATATATAGTATAACCATTATTCAATACTTATATTAAATAAAATATAACATACTTATATTTATATATATTTAAAATAATATTATATTGAACAGATAACATACAACAATAGACAGACAGACAAATCTTATATATATAAAAATTTATATTGAAAATAACACAAAGTAGGTACAGGATAGCATATAAATATATAATATATATATATAAAATAAATAGTAGGACGCCAACTATTAGTTAACCCCCTCCTACACCCTCCCAAACCACAAAAAATTTTCGACCCCACCAATAGCCTCCCCACGAAACCTTCCCCCTCCCCCTCCTCCCCGCAAAAAAATTACCTCACCCCCCTCACCCTAACTCCTCAACCCCTAATCTAAGCACCCCCGTGTTTGGGTTCATAGTAAAGGGCTCTGCGAGCTCTAGCGATTGGGCCAAACGGTTTCCTTCCCCCCCTAAAAAAATACCTCACCCCCCCTCACCCTAACTCCTATACCCTTTGTCCAAACACCCCCGTGTTTGGGTTCATTTGAAAGAGCATAAATTGCTCTAACGATTGGGCTCAAATATCCTCTCCCTTCCTTAAAAAATTCCTATCCTTGTAACTCCTGATCCCTTACACCTAGCCCCCCCGAGTTTGGGCTCTTTTCAAAGAGGAAGAGAGGGCGAGAAAGATAAGCCAGCAAAGCCAACCCCTACCGTTAGGATTTTTTTAAATTTATATAACATTATATAATTATAGAGGATAAGACCTTTGGGCTGCGACCCTTCGCAAAACCAGTGGACCTGGTATTGTTATACCCTAGTTTTAGTTAGTTGTAGTAATATAGAATTGTATAGTTATATACAACTTATACAAATTTATTTTATAAATTAATTGACGCCACCTCCAACTATGTTTACTCGCACACCACCAAAGAAATGCATGAGCGCCGAACGAACAGACAAAACCGACAACGTATGCCGTCCGGAAGAGCATAGATGAGTGGGAGATTGGTAGAGCTCTTCCAATTCTTAGCAGGACTATGATAAGCCCGAAGACATCGACAGCTTCAACATCGGCAGTGCAGAAACCGGAGTCACCTCCGAAGGACGTAACGCCGGGAGAGAAGAGCGTCTACAGGGCACAGGAGGCGAAGTCGGTAAGGATGTCGGCGATTAAACTAATCGGCCAGTCGAGAAACCTCAAAACTGAAATTAAGGAGGGTATATTAAAAGCCGTACAGAGGCTCTACGAGATCGTGAGGGAAGCAGAAGAAGACAACCTCATCAAGCAGGACGAAATAGACGAGCTGAAGGCCAGAGTCCCGGAGAAAGCCGACCTTACTCCGGTACCACAGAAACACCCAGATCAAGCAGTACTGATAAGGAGACTGGAGGAGCACAGCTCCTTAATCAAAGAGCACATGGCGACGCTAAAGGAGATGAAAAACAAAGAGAAAGATAAACCTATTGTTAGCGAACCACCAGCGAAGACCGGACCAACAAACGAAAAACTGGAGGAGCACGCTACACTACTGAGGGAGAATACTGAGAGTATAAAAACTCTCCAAGAACATCTAAAAAGCTGCCAGGAGGAGGTGGTGGCCGCCAGGAGCTACGCGGGAGTCACGGCTGAGGCCCCTCCTCCCCGGCCTATTCAAAAAGCCCTCCACTCGGTGATGGTGACCTCCATGGACAAGATGGATACCGGCGAAGATGTGCTGAATAAAATAAGGAAAACAGTAAATGCTAAAGAAGGATGGGTGAAGGTGGAAAGAGTAAGGAAAGCAAAGGACCAAAAAGTGGTGATGGGATTCGGCACTCAAGAGGAAAGAAAAAAGGTGAAAGAGAAAATTCAGAGAGAGGGTACCGGACTACAAGTGGAAGAGGTAAAGAACAGGGATCCCCTCCTAATTCTGAGAGGAGTCTTGTCCGCCAATACGGACGAGGACATCCGCAAGGCCCTCAGAAACCAAAATCGGGACCTGTTCAAAGACCTGAGAAAAGAAGACGAAAGAATAGAAATTAAATATAGAAAGAGAACAAAGAACCCGCTAACGGAGCACGTGGTCGTGAGCACCTCACCGGCTCTCTGGAATAGGGCCACAACCCTCGGAGCACTCCACATAGACCTCCAGAGAGTCAGGGTAGAGGACCAGACTCCGCTGGTCCAATGCTCGAGGTGCCTCGGCTACGGGCACTCGAAGCGGTTTTGTAAGGAGGAGACTGATGCATGCAGCCACTGTGGCGGTCCCCATCTAAGAACTAAGTGCCAGGAGTGGGTTACGGGAGTCCCACCTGGATGCAGGAACTGCTTGAGGGCGAAACTGGGTGAAACAGCCCACAACGCCTTCAGCAGCACCTGCCCTATCCGGAAAAGGTGGGATGAAGTAGCCCGCTCGGCGGTAGCATACTGCTAAGGATGCACCAGCAAACACGGTGGCAGCAAGCATGATCTCGTCCAAAACCTCTCTGTTCTCTAATATAGCAAAAATCGAACTGTATAATATAAATAGGCAAAGAAATAATGTATTCAGAAACAGTAATCAAAATAAAAATAGGAAAATAAGTGTAAAAATGAAATTAAAAATACTGTTAACATATTTTAAGAAATATTGTTCATCAGTATTAGATTTAAGACTAGCAATTAAGAATATATTATGTAAGAAAAGCTCTACTAGTTAAACAGTAACATTTAAGTTAGTAGAAATAAAATAGAAGTAAGAATATAGTATAGAAAACTACAGTTAAATAATGGTAATAGTTAAGATAAAATAAGATGATTACTGGAGAGAAGGAAGATGTATCACTGTAAGAAGTTTGATAGTGTAAAATAATATTAAAATAAGAAATGTTAGTAGGATAAGATAGAAATAAAGAAATTGCTTTATAATAAAGAACCCGGTATACCCTGTATATCCCGAAAATAGAAAATAGGAAAACTTAAGAAAACAAATAGTTAGAATGGGAACCCACCCAAAGTAATGAAAGGGAAGAATGAGAGAAAGAATAAGTATGTTGCAAGAAAGGCCCTAACAAAAGCGAGAACTAGTATGAAAGAGAAACAGTTAAAACAGACTCCGACCACGTTGGAGGTGATAGACACAAAAAAAAAAAAAAATCCTAACCTAACCCAGTTGCTCGCCACGCTCTGACGCGAACGGTCACGTTTTTACTCGCTCCGCAGTTTAAAATTCGTTCAAAGTGCCAAAATTGTGTTAGAAATACAAATCATATACCAAAGTGTGCGTCTCAGTGCCCCGAATCCATCGGTGAAAGTCGCGTGAAAATCCGTGAAAGTTTGGAAAAGTTATCACGTGAAAACTGAAATTTGCGAGGTTAAAAAATCTTCAAGTGTATGTAACTGTGAAACTAAAGCGGTAACATATAACTTTTTTTTTTAGTTTCATTCGAGTCGTGCTGTCAAGTACTACATCTGTGCAAAGTTTGAGATTTTTCCGGCAAGGGGTTCCGGATAAAACAAGGAGAAAGTTATTTACCACGTGACACGTGGTATTTGATCCAGGCGAGTCCGGGTGGCGTCACTAGTGTCGTTCGATTGGGGGCTCTGTCCCAAGTCTGCCGACACATCGATCATCGTTCTGCGACTTCCTGGCGAAGAGTTGTGACGTAAAGAAGTTTTTGTGCGGATGGTTTTTGAGTGAAGTGAACTTTGGACCCCTGTAACTTGAAAACTAAAGTTGTAACGTAATCTTTTTATAATATCATCTTAAAAAACAATCCATCCCCGACATTTTGATACATTTCCCAACTTCGAGCAAGGCCAGCAGCTATCTTTAGTTTTAATTTTAATTTTAAGTGATTCCGAGGTCAATTACCACGTAACTTTGTCGTCCAAATTTGACAGGTTCCAAGGGTCGGATCCCAACCAAACTAGTTTTAATATCATTTTTTAGTGTCTAGCTTCCTTTTTGTGCAAAAATATTTTTAAATTATTTAATATTTAGAGTAGTCAATTTCACTTTGAAATTACGTCGCAAAACTTTCACCCCTAATAAAAAATAGTTTCCGTGATCCAATTGCTTTGAAATTTGGTGTGTAGTTAGATCCCGTGGGGCTTACACCTCACCCTGATTTTTAATTTATAGATTTCATGTAACTTTTTAAAATACAAAGGGTTGAAAATTCGAGAAAACCGTTAAGGAAAAGTTTTTCCGATTTTCACGGAAAACGGCTTGTAGGATAGGCGGGGATCTCCCGATTACAGTGATACCATTTTTATATGTTTAGGACTTAGGACAACGGAGATATTAGCCATAGCATCTTTTTAGTATTGCGCAATTTAAACGTTTAACCCTTAATTTGATTTTGTTCACTGTGAGAAACATATGAGAAAAAAAATGATTTCGTTATATTTTTACACCAAATTCGTATTTTTTGTGATATTATCATACCGTATATAATATTTTTTAATAGTAAAAAAATAGTCTACGCACCTGGCAACACTTTTACTTGTCATTGTCAAAGCAAAATGTCGGCGCCTCGCGGGTCGTCTATGTTCCGCAAGGTAAATATAAAGATTTTACTTGATTTTCTATTGTTTCAAGTATTTTAATGCTTTCACTAACTTATCTAGACTATTTGTTATATTTTGGTGTGTGAATTATGTGCCTTTATGTGAATCCTCAAGTTTTATGACCCGCCAAAAGCTTATGTTTATTGTGATGAACATTGCCAAATAACCTATAAAGTACCTACAATTTGTTATGTTCATCACGGTGAACGATGCCAAATACCTAATGATAAATTAATCCAAAATAGTTATGTCTTTTTTTTAACATTTTGAAGTTATGGGTTTTATTTTGCTTATTTCGGTATTTTCTGTTGCCAACAGCATACTTTGCATGGACGCACGGCAAAAATATTGGCGCTTGTGCCTATACAGCATGCTCCCTCAGATACCAGTGATAGGTCCGACATGGACAATGAATTGGCAGATCTGCATACTCCAAGTTTAGCTTCATCATCAGCACCATCTTTAGATTCATCTTTAGAGCGAATGCATATTTTAAGCAGTCCTGAACCTGATGCTGAAGATCTTGACACTGGGGACGATCCACCTGAATTTGATTTTACAGAAACATCATTGCAATTGACTCCAGTTCTACGTCAAATTTGCCCAGCTACACCGACTAGAGAACCGAACTACGAGAACATACCTTCCTTATCTTCTATACCATCTCTTCCGTCTGAAGCCCCTTTATCAACTCCTGAAAGTGCTACCAGGAAAACTCGAGCCCAAAGGCACATTACTCCAGTGCTGGCTAAAAGACAAAAGAAAGTTCCGAAATTTGTACTAACCTATAAATGGAAAAAAAGCGTCACCTTCCGTCACCAAGCTACAATTGAAGAAAACCAAGACCATAATATAATGAATGCCTCTTTCCTGCCCACTGCAGATTCCCTAGAATATTTTAATTTATTTTTTTCTTCAGACATTGTGACCGATATTACCGTACAGTCAAATCTATACTCTGTTCAAAAAACTGGCAAATCTATTCAAGTGACAGAAGACGAAATGCGTGATTTTATAGCTATCCATATACTTATGGGTATTGTCTCAATGCCTAGTTACCTAGACTATTGAAGCAGTAGATTCCGGTATGCTCCGATAGCAGATCTAATGAGTTTAAAACGCTATCAACAGATTCGTAGATTTCTACACTTTGCTGATAATAGCTTAGAAGATACTGATAGATGTTACAAAGTAAGACCAATAGCAGAAAAAATAAGAAAAAACTGTTTGCTGCAAGAAAATGAAAACAAATTTAGTATAGATGAGATGATGATTGCTTATAAAGGAAGAAAGGCAGGCAACAGAAAGCAGTACATGAAAGATAAACCCAACAAGTGGGGATTCAAAAATTACGTGCGAGCTGGAGTAAGTGGCATGATTTATGACTTTATCCTATATGGAGGAGAAGATACATTCCGTTTTCATAAATTCACTGAACAAGAAATTTCAATTGGGTTTGGGGCACAAATTGTAATAGCTCTGTGTCAATCTATTCAAAGAAAGCCAGCCACCATATTTTGTGACAATTTTTTTTCATCGCCTGAGTTATTTTATATTTTAAAAGAAAATTATGGCGTATTTGGTTTAGGTACGATTCGTAACAATAGAACCAGGGGAGCTGGATCTATTTTGCCTAGTGAAAAGGCAATGAAAAAGAAAAAGAGAGGAGCTTATTCAAAGGTCGTATGTGACAAAACCAAGCTGGCTCTCGTTCGCTGGAACGACAATAAGCCTGTCACCCTGATAAGTTCATTTGTTGGATGCACACCTGTGCATAAAATAAAGAGATATTGTAAGGTAGAAAAGAGAAAGTTAGATGTTGACTGTCCTCAAATAGTAAGGGAGTACAATAAACATATGGCGGGTGTAGACCTGGGTGATATGTTAGTATCTCTTTATAAAATACCGTTCAAGTCTAGAAGATGGTATCTATACTATTATTATAAAGCTGAAGAGTTTGTTTGTTTGTTTGTTTGTTTGTTTGAACGCGCTAATCTCAGGAACTACTGGTTAGAATTGAATTTTTTTTTTTGTGTTGGATAGACCATTTATCGACGAAGGCTTTAGGCTATATAACATCACGCTGCCACTATTAGGAGCGAAGAAATAATGGAAAATGTGGAAAAAACGGGGTAAATTATTCATTCTTGAGGGCTTTCGTTGCATGCGTTGCGAAAACGATTCAAGATACCAAAAATATATGTATGAAAGAATTATTCCTCTTGAAATGATCTAAAAAAATGTCCACGACAGTATATATCTATCTTTTAAGATTAACACACTAGAACCGTTTTTATAGTAATAAAATTTGGTCGAAATTAATGCATTATTGTATCAACGTAATAATACAAATCTTTATCCAAATAAATGTGTTGTTGATTAAGATTATTTAACTGTGAACAAAATTGTCTTTGACATCACTTAATTTCAATGAATATCTTAGAAGATATTACAATTTTAAAATAACACCGATATAAAGTTCACCCGCGCGCCGCATGAAGTGCAAAACATAGGAGAGGCGTCGTTGCTTGCGAGCGACGCGGAGGGAGCGGGGGGGGTGTAGCTCTACGAGGTACCATGCCGCGCGGCTCAGACGCGCGGTCGGCTCCCTTCTGAACGGTTGTATGCAGCGTTATTTGTTTTTGCGGAATAATATCGTCGTGTAATAATACTTTTTAAATACTATTTCATTTTGTTTTAAGGATAATATTTTGCTTCTAATAATTTCACAATTATCAACATTTTTTTTAATTTTGATGTAGTAAGTAGGTGTCATAGTTTTCTTTATAGTAAATATTTTTTGTTATAAGGATAGTATTGTTTCTAATATTTTAGCAATATTATAACTTTTTTGTTTTGTTGTATATAATACTTGAAAATAGGTGTTATTCACATAAATATTCTTATTAGGTTAGGTTTTAGTTTAAGCATACATTTATCGTTTAACGGTTATTCTTTTGACATATATTTTATCCGATTTACGTAAGTACCAAATACAGGTAAAAATAATTAGGTTCCTAATTATTTACCATACGTTTATTTTTTTCTTGATTACGAGTTACGGTTTGTTTAATTTTTCATATCTTAGGTTCTTTTTTCGTCATTATAATGCCTAGAAAAAGATCTCAGCTTTCTCGGCAGACTGCTACTGCAAAGCGGCTGCGAGTTTTGCGCAGCAATGAAACAGAGGATGAAAATATGCATAGGTTGGCTACTCAACGAGAAATCAGTGAACAAAACCGTGCTAATGAATCGATTATTGAACGGTCGCAGCGTCTAGCCTCACAAAATTTCCGAACTTCGGCAAACCGACAACGGGAATCAAGCGCTGAACGTTCTCAACGTTTAGCTTCACAGAGTTCTCGAACTTTGGCAAACCGACAACGGGAATCAAGCGCTGAACGTTCTCAACGTTTAGCCTCACAGAGTTCTCGAACTTTGGCAAACCGACAACGGGAATCAAGCGCTGAACGTTCTCAACGTTTAGCTTCACAGAGTTCTCGAACTTTGGCAAACCGACAACGGGAATCAAGCGCTGAACGTTCTCAACGTTTAGCCTCACAGAGTTCTCGAACTTTGGCAAACCGACAACGGGAATCAAGCGCTGAACGTTTTCAACGTTTAGCCTCACAGAATTCCCGCACTTTGGCTAACCGCGATCGGGAATCGAGCACTGAAAGATCCCATCGATTAGCACAGCAAAATGCACGATCAGCAAGAAATAGAACTCGCAGGCAACATAATTTATTAAATGCTGCGTTTGCTTATGATTGTACACTTGACTATACTGAGCTAAATGATATTGATATTGGCAGAATGAATAAAATATGCAACTTATGCCAAGCAAAAAAATGGGCGACTGAAACTCCTGGACTGTGTTGTAGTGGTGGCAAAGTAAATATACCAATAATTCCGGAACCAACTACAGTTTTAAAAGAACTGATATCAGGCTCACATCCATCATCAAAGCATTTCTTAAATCACTCAAGGCAATATAATACACTATTTCAGATGACTTCATTTGGTGCCAAAGAGATTCGTGAGGGAAACTTTATGCCCACTTTTAAAGTCCAAGGGCAAGTTTATCACTTAATCGGTAACTTACTTCCAGCTGAAGGGGCACAGCCCGAATTTTTGCAAATATATTTTGTTTCACATGCAGATCAGGTATCCTTACGCTCAAATTTAAATCCAAGCTTGCAAATCGATCTTATCGACGCTCTCCAAACATATCTTCACGATCATAATACGTATATTCAAAGTTTCAAATACAATCTGGAAAATAGACCACCGAATGACTTCAAACTTATTATTCATGCTGATGTGAAACCTCCTAATGAGCATCGAGGTCGATATAATGCGCCAATAGTAGATGAAGTAGCTGTTCTTTTGATAGATGAAGACAAAGGTCCCCGAGATATTGTGTTGACGGCGAGAGATGATGGACTTCAACGAGTTTCTGAACTTCATAGATCTTATGACCCACTTCAGTATCCTTTACTGTTTCCCTTTGGTAATGACGGATACTGTATAAATATTCCACAGCAGAATACTGCTGCTAGATCTAAAACTGTATCATGTATGCAATTCTATGCATTTAGACTCATGTTGAGAATAAATGACTTTAACAGCATACATTATTTCAAGGGATTATTCAACCAGTATTGTGTTGATATGGCGGCTAAAATGATTTCTGAGAGGCTAGACTTCATAAAAAGAAATCAAAAAAAATTGAGAGCAGAAGAGTACATTCATTTAAGAGATGCCGTGGTTAATGATGCGAATATAGACGCTTCTAATGTTAGCCAGCATGTTATACTGCCGTCGTCATTTACAGGATCCCCCAGATACATGAACGAAAAAAGTCAAGATGCCATGACATTTGTCAGGAAATTTGGAAAACCAGATCTCTTCATTACATTTACATGTAACTCCGAATGGCCGGAAATAAAAATTGAGTTATTACCCGATCAGCATTCTTACGACAGACATGATTTGGTTTCTAGAGTATTTCATTTAAAACTCAAAAATATGATACTCCTTCTGACGAAGAAAAATATTTTTGGGCCTTCAAGAGCCTTTGTTTACAGCGTAGAATGGCAAAAAAGAGGTTTACCACACGCCCACATTTTATTGTGGCTGGCTATCAAAGTACAACCAGATTCTATAGATGCAATAATATCGGCTGAAATACCTGACAAACGACAAGATCCAATTCTTCATAATATTGTCATAAAAAATATGATACATGGTCCTTGCGGATTTCATAACCCTGCGTCACCATGTATGAAAGAAAACATTTGTTCTAAAAAGTACCCTAGGAATTTTATTTCTGAAACACAAACCGGGGATGATGGTTACCCAACCTACAGGCGCAGGTCTCCAGATAATGGTGGAAACACAGCAATAATTCGTGTCAAGGGTACAGAAATGAGCGTGGATAATAGGTGGGTTGTTCCCTATAATCCAGTTCTATCACGAATTTTCAATGCACACATTAACGTAGAGTTTTGTCAATCGGTCAAAGCTATTAAGTACATCTGTAAGTATATTCATAAAGGCTCTGACCAAGCCACATTTTCGCTTCAAAGTAATAACAATGAAGTAGAAACATATCTAAATGGTCGCTATATAAGTTCTTCGGAAGCGATCTGGAGAATTTTCCAATTTCCTATTCATGAACGTTTTCCGGCAGTAGTTCATTTAGCAGTTCATTTGGAAAATGGACAAAGAGTTTATTTTGATAATAATGCAAACCTTCAAGATCGTGTTAATAATCCTTCATCAACGACACTTACAGCGTTCTTTGACCTTTGCAAGAGGGACGATTTTGCAAAAACCCTTTTATATCACGAAGTACCCCAGTATTACGTATGGGAAAGAAATTCATTTTCTAGAAGAAAACGTGGGCAAGATGTTGAAGGATATCCCGGTGTAAAAAAAGACACAACTTTAGGCCGTGTCTACAACATTCATCCGACTCAAACTGAATGTTTTTATTTAAGAATGTTACTGCAACATGTTCGCGGTTCAATGTCATTTGAACATCTAAGGACCGTGAATGGTGTTATTTGCCAAACTTATCAAGGCGCTTGCAAGGAATTAGGTTTACTGGAGGGAGATGAACATTGGCAGAATACAATGTCAGATGCTGTAATGTCCGAGCCAGCCACAAAATTAAGAGAATTATTTACCATCATCCTTATATTTTGCCAATCATCTGACCCTTTAGCATTATGGAATAAATTTCGTAATGCTTTATGTGAAGATATACTAAACAGAATGCGTAATGAGAATCAAGATATGACATTAGCATATAATGATGATATATACAATGATGGACTAATCATGATTGAAGATAAAATTCATGAGATTTGCGATAAATCACTAACTGATTTTGGGCTTCCTGTATCAAAAAGGATTAATTCACTTAATCATCTGGATCCGTTAGAAGTAGCATTGCGAAAACCATATAATCTAAATGAATTGAATGATTATATTACTCAAAATGAACCAAAATTAGTTAATGACCAGGTGACCGCGTATTATTGTGTTATGCAAAGTGTTCGTCTTAGTGAAGGAAAAGTATTTTTTTTGGATGCTCCCGGTGGAACCGGCAAGACCTTTATTACTAATCTTATATTAGCAAAAGTAAGGTCTCAGGGAATGCTAGCTTTGGCAGTAGCGTCGTCAGGTATCGCTGCAACTTTATTAGCAGGTGGACGCACAGCTCATTCCACTTTTAAACTGCCCCTAACTGTTTCTTTACAAAAAGATAGCGTGTGCTCTATACGTAAAAATGGCCCTTTGGGAAAAGTTTTACAAGATGTCAGTTTAATGATCTGGGACGAATGTACCATGATCCATAGAGCTCATGTAGAGGCTCTAGATAGGACTCTTAGAGATATTAGAAGCTGTGATAAAATCATGGGTGGGATTACTGTCATGTTTGCTGGGGACTTTCGACAAACTTTACCAGTAATAGTAAGAGGAACTAGAGCAGACATTGTAAAGTCTTGCCTTAAAAGTTCCCCATTATGGAAGTTTGTAAACATCCTAAAATTAACTACAAATATGAGAGCACATTTGGGTGGAGGTAATATAATTTTTCCTTCAAAGTTACTTTTAATAGGAGACGGGAAAGTACCTCATTTTGAAAATAGAATTGAAATTGATCGTGATTTAGGAGAAAGAGTGAGTAACATTGAGGACTTAATTTCGAAAGTTTACCCCGACATCAGCGAAATAGAAAATAAAGATCATCAATGGATGTGTCAAAGGGCAATATTGGCGGCGAGAAACAGTAGCGTAGACGAAATTAATGATTTAATTTTAAGTAAACTTCCAGGAGACATAGTTACCCACACATCTATTGATAATGTAATGGATCAGGAAGATGCGGTCCATTACCCACAGGAGTTTCTTAATTCTTTGAACCCCAGTGGTCTTCCCCCATATTCCCTCAAGTTAAAAATAGGTGCCCCAATAATTTTACTCAGAAATCTTAAACCACCAAATTTATGTAACGGGACCCGACTTCAAATCAAATTTCTTCGCAATAACGTGATCGTTGCTATAGTTTTGACTGGTCCAGCAGTTGGTCAAACAGTGCTTATACCTCGCATCCCAATGATACCAAATGATTTACCTTTTAATTTTAAAAGAATTCAATTTCCCGTAAAGCTATCTTTCGCCGTTACAATTAATAAATCACAGGGGCAAACATTTAAACACGTAGGAATTGATTTACGCCAAGACTGCTTTTCACACGGCCAACTATATGTCGCGTTGTCAAGATCAGGTTGCGTAGAAAACCAATATGTTCTTCTGCCACAAGAAAATAAAACTAAAAATATTATTTACACAGAAGTACTTTAATTAATTATGTTATTTAAAAACTTAAAATAAATAAATAAACTAAATTGTCTAAAATAATAACAGAAAATTATTTATAAAACCGAGTAGGTTTTTTGCAAAAATAAATATGATGCCGAAAATAACTATTTCACGCGGACGAAGTCGCGGGCATAGCTAGTATAGGTATATTTTGCCAGTTGTTAGATATAAGTATAAATAATTCATGGATTTTATATAAAAAAAATACTAACGACAGAAAAAAAATGTCTTTGAAAATATTTCGGCAAGATCTATATCTAAATTTAACAAAAAAGAACCGGTCTGTACGTTCTCACTCTATCGTTGAAAATTCAACAATAAAGAACCCTAAGTTACCCAGGCCCATTAGCCCCATACGTTTCGACAATATTTGCCACTTTCCTAATACAAAAGAAGACATGGGGAGGTGCAAATATTGCCTAAAAAATACTACTGTGTACTGCATGAAATGTAATATAAGACTCTGTTTTGTTACCGGAAAAAAATCTCGTAATTGTTTTCTCAATTTTCATACAAAATAATACTAAGTTTTTTGTGAAATGCTAGAAGAGGCTCTATTATGTTATAAAAGATATTTTGTTATGTCTTTGTTTTGTTTTTTATATAAATAAAAATATTTTGTAAACCGCACTACCTGTTTGAATGTGTACCCTAATTTGATTATGTTCATCACAGTAAACATTACAATAAAGTGGTATTTCTCGACAGATTTGACAATGTTCACTCTGATGAACATTGGTTTCCTGGAAACCTGAAGGTCGCAACATTTTTTTTTTATTTTTTCTGGATTCCTTACTACCCTAAACTTATAAAAATACATAAATTTTACATATATATATAACACATTGAACCTCTACCAAATTAAGGGTTAAACGTCTATTTTTAGAACAGTTGACCTCGTTAGTTTAAGAATCATAATTTACTGTGTCGTTTATTGTTTATATTCTTGTTATTACTGTTCCCTCTATTGGGGACATATATTTTATTTTATTTTATATTATATTAAGATTATTATAGTTATAAGTTTGAATTATATTAAGCAAAAATTTTTAATTCACCTTTATAACATTCCCTTTCTTATTAATCGCGTTTTACACTTCTATAATTTTATATTTTAATTTACTAACTCATTTATTAATTATTTTAAATTAAAAAAAAAAAAGTCAGATTTAGTTAGATAGGTTCCATCAAAATTCTAATAAGACAAAGATCAAATCATCGAAAAATTCCAATAAAGCCAGGATCGGAGCATTTTAATTTTAATTAAATAATACACGCATATACACACACGCACAATATAAATGCTCCGCACACCAAACAAAGGCGAGTCACCGGGGAGATCACCCCGAACCACACCCCTAAGTCTGACATTTAACGGCGACCGCGCCGAAACGCAAACTATGGAAACCTCCAACGCTACAGCTGCACCATGCTCACTCGGCGTAAGGACTAAAGCTAAACTTGATAGGATACAGCAGGCTAAAGGGCATGTAATTAAGGCTAAGACAGCCTTGAAAAATAGCAGGAATTTAAAAACTGAGCTGAAGGAGGACATCACCCAAGCGGTGGATGCCCTATACACTCTTATCAAAGAGTATGAACAAAGCAAGCAGAGGACCGGAGGTAATAACAACGTGCGAACCATGAAGGCTGCTATAGTAGCCGAAACACCGACCCCAACCGCCTCTATCGCAGACGCGCTGATGGAAAAACTGGAGGAGAACAACAGGCTCCTCAAGGAGCACACACAGAAGCTAGATTCTTTAAAAGAATCTATGGAGGACCAAAAGGGCCTCATCAAAACGGCGACTTATGCCAGCGTCACGGCGGGACTTCAACACGCTGAACGGCAACGGCACCAACAAAAGGCTCTGCACACTATTGCAGTAGCCTCCAAAGATGAAAAAAGCACGGCCGACGAAACATATGAAGAGATCCGAAAGGCAGTAGATGCGAAGAACGGCTGGATCACCGTAGAAAAAGTGAGGAAGGCCAAGGACCGGCGAGTAATAATGGGCTGCAGCACGAAGGAGAAGGACAGGCTGAAAGAAAGGCTTAAACAGAAGGGCGGTTTCGTGATCGAGGAGATGAAAAATAAGGACCCTCTTCTGATTTTATGGAACGTGATGGCAGTTCACTCGGACGAGGAGATTGTCAGCGCACTAAAGAGTCAGAACAGGGACCTGTTTCGTGGCCTCGACAACGAAAATGACCAGGTTCAAGTCAAATACCGGAAGAAAACAAGGAACCCTCTGTGCAGCAACGTTGTGCTCGCCGTGTCGCCAGCCCTGTGGAGAAGGTCGAGAGACCAAGGAAAAGTAAAAATAGACATGCAGCAGGTGAGGGTGGAGGACCAGGACATTGGGGAGACTTTACACGTTACATCCAAAGCAACGTGAGTGCTTCAATTTACGTTTGTTATTGGTGAATGTTCCCGGACCAACGTCTTTTGAATTTTTACGAACAGTTAATGGTCGAGTATTCAATACATACCAGGATGCATGTCGTGAACTGCAATTGCTAGAAGACGATAACCATTGGGACTTCACGCTTGCTGATGCTGCGTTGACATCAACACCGAATAACATTCGTCAGTTGTTTGCTGTAAGAAATATAGGTAGAATTGGAACGCAATCGGAGTAGTTCCAATTATTGCCGCTTCACGGCGCCACTTCTCTCTATCGTGTGCAATGACAAAATGACTGATATGTTTCGTAATTAACTTCTTGTACAATTATTATTTTTCAATACAGTAACTTAAGTACTAATATCAGTGCCTTATTTCAAAAACCTCCTACATGGTAGCAGAGCGTGGTTCGGAAATAAAGTAATATCAGAAAGTACGAACTTTCTCCGGAAGAAAACGTGTTAAATATTGTGAGGTTAAGTTGAACAGAAAAAACGTGGTCATGATGAATTCACATTCGCACATGTTCAATCTGGAAAAATTGAACGGCCGCGACAATTTTGCCACCTGGAAGTTCACCGCAAGAACGTATCTCGAACACGAGGGCTTATGGAATTGTGTAGAACCCAAGGAAGGACAAGTAGTTGAGCCGGCAAAGGATATCTTGGCCAAGTCCAAACTGATCCTATTAGTAAATTCTCAAAATTACGTACACATACAGGATTGTAAGACCGCGACAGAAGTATGGACCAATCTACACAAAGCATTCGATGATAACGGACTCACCAGAAAAGTGGGTTTACTCAAAGAACTAATCAACACATCGCTAGAGTCTAGCAGTGGCATCGAGGAATATGTGAGTAAAATTATGAACGCAGCACATAAATTACGTAACATTGACTTTGACGTTAATGACGAGTGGCTGGGTACTTTAATGTTGGCCGGTCTACCTGATCGGTACAAACCTATGATCATGGGACTCGAAAATTCAGGAGTCACAATCAGCGCAGACCTTATTAAGACCAAGCTTTTACAAGAGATAGTTTCTTCAGATACAAATAATGTACTTTACTCATATACTAAGAAGGGAAAGTTTAATGCACATAAGTC
Organism: Danaus plexippus; assembly: GCF_018135715.1. Lineage (NCBI taxonomy): Eukaryota > Metazoa > Arthropoda > Insecta > Lepidoptera > Nymphalidae > Danaus > Danaus plexippus. The sequence continues at coordinate 3,765,696 of NC_083545.1, forward strand.
GAAGCCAACCAAGGGTCCCCGGTGTTACAACTGCAATGGCTATGGGCATTTAGCAAAATACTGTACAGGAAAAGGAAAAAGAGAGTCACATAAGCAAGAGAATTCCAGTTTTGCTGCGGCATTTTCAGCAACTGCCGGCGAAATTAAGAAACAATGGTATGTAGATTCCGGAGCATCCATGCATATGTGTGGCAATAAAGAATGGATGTACAATCTAAGAGCGCCATCTGTCAAGAGTATAACAGTTGCTAACAGTGAGCCGCTGTCCGTAGAAGGTACCGGTGAAATAAATCTGAACATTTTACAAGAAGGTACAATACAGCTGAAAAATGTGTTATATGTACCTGGACTTGCAGCCAATTTGATGTCAGTGAGCACTATTACAAAGAGTGGGTACAGAGTGATCTTCAATGAAAAGGGTTGCAATGTCAATGATGCAAATGGAAAGTTCATATGCTCAGCTACACTGAATAATAAACTTTATGTTTTGGATATGCAGTCAAAGGAGGAAACTGTTCATTTGGCTTCCAGTCTTGTAAGTTCTAATAATATAAGACTGTGGCATCTTCGGATGGCACATTTAAATGTTTCAGATCTACAAAAGTTACCAAATTATGCTGACGGGGTGGTGCTAGATCAAAATAAACAAGTAAGGTTGCAATGTTCAAGCTGCTGTGAGGGAAAGCAGGCAAGGTTGCCTTTTAAGCAAGTTGGCACCAGAGCAACAAAACCATTGGAATTAATACACTCGGACCTGTGTGGACCAATGGAGAATGCATCGTATGGAGGTATGCGATACTTTATTAATTTCATAGATGATTATACCAGGATGGTGCATGTATATTTCACAAAGGATAAGCTAAGTATTTTAGAAATATTTAAAGATTATAAAAGATATGTAGAGAACCAGCTTGACTCAAAAATTAAAATGTTAAGGACAGACAATGGAAAAGAATACTGCAACGGCAATTTCGAGAGATACTTAGCTAATTGTGGAATTATACATCAGACATCAGCACCATATACCCCGCAGCAGAACGGATTGTCAGAAAGAATGAACAGGACACTTGTGGAAAAGGCTAGATGTATGATATCTAACGCAAATTTAGAGAAACCTGTTTGGGCTGAAGCCGTTGCCACAGCTGCATATATCATAAATCGGTTCCCCACCAAAGCACTTGACAATACCACTCCGTACCAAATGTGGACAGGTCGCAAACCAGAATTATCTCATATGAGAATATTTGGTTCCGAAACAATGGTGCATGTACCTAAGGAGAGAAGACAAAAGTGGGACAAGAAATCGGAAAAAATGATATTTGTAGGTTATTGTGAGAGAACAAAGGGATACCGTGTCATGCATCCTAAAACACATCAGATAATGAAGAGTAGAGATGTTATATTTTTTGAAAAACCTGGTCTGTGTGATGAATTTCTGATTTCAGCTCGTTCAACTGAAGAAGACAGGTTGGGATTGTCAGAGGAGTCAAAGCCTGATGACCAGTCAAAGGAGTTAGAAGCTGCTTCTTCCTCTCAACCTGTGGACTGTAAGCATAGCTTAAAAGAAGCTGAGAACGACAGTAGTAGTGAATATGAGACTGACACAGCTGATGATCCTGATGCTGATGAGACATATTACCCACCGAAGCATATTAGAGTTCAGGAACAAGGAACTCGTAACATCACATTGAGACCAGGGAACAAAGATAAGAAAGGCATGATCTGTTTATATACTGGTTTATCTGATCCTCAGACAGTAGAAGAGGCATTGTCTTCCACAGAAGTTAAAGAATGGAAACAAGCCATGGATGCCGAGATGAATTCTTTAATGGAGAATGAGACCTGGAATCTGGTGAAACTGCCCCCTGGGAAAATTGCTTTACCCAACAAGTGGGTGTTCAAAAGGAAAACCAACCAACAAGGTGAAGTTATGCAGTATAAAGCTAGATTAGTCATAAAGGGTTATGCACAAAAGAAGGGTGTGGACTTCCAAGAGGTATACTCTCCTGTGGTAAGATGGACATCCATTAGATATTTGTTTGCTCTAGCTGCACAGCAAGACCTGTATATATACCAGATGGACGCAGTTTCTGCATTCCTACAAGGATCTATAGACACAGATATTTACATGGTACAGCCCGAAATGTATAAAAAGGGTGATGAGGTATGTCATTTAAATAAATCAATATATGGTTTGAAACAGGCGAGTAGATTGTGGAATACAAAGTTAAGCACAGTCTTAAAGGAAATGGGCATTCAACAATCTAAAACTGACCCTTGTATTTACTTTAACATCAACATTGGAGTTTACATTGCCATCTGGGTTGATGATATTTTATTATTCTGTTCACAAAGAAGTACGATTAATAATATAAAGGAAAAACTACAGCAGAAATTAAATATGAAGGATCTAGGAGAGGTGAGCCAATGTTTGGGTCTCAATATTACCCGATCAAAGGATTCCATAATGCTGGATCAAGAAAAATATATCAAAGAAATATTAATAAAATTTAATATGTCTGAATGCAAATCTATCAAGACACCTGTAGAAGTTGGACAAAAATTTAATGAAAATACTGAAGTTGAAATGGACTGCCCGTACCAACAGGCTATTGGAAGTCTTCTTTACGTTGCTCAAGGAACCAGACCTGACATATCATATGTTGTCAATGCTCTAAGCAGATTCAATAAAGAACCGAGGTCTGAGCACTGGAGTGCAATAAAAAGAGTCATGAGGTACCTGCAAGGGACTAAAGACTACAAACTTACATATACCAAGAGTGGTAACAGAAAAATCACGGGCTACTGTGACGCAGACTGGGCAAGTGATGCTCGAGACCGGAAATCGTGCACCGGTTATATTTTTCTGTTTCAGGGAAGCGCTATATCGTGGTGTTCCCGCAAACAGCAGACTATCGCCTTGTCCACAGCAGAAGCGGAATACATGGCCATGGGGAGCGCGGCGCAGGAAGCTCTCTGGCTACGGCAGCTGCAGGCTGAAGTTGGTCGCGGCTCCGACACCCTGCTCATATACTGCGACAACCAGAGCGCCATCAAGTTATCGGCGAATGATTGTTACTTACCTCGCTCAAAGCATATAGATATTCGATACCACTTTATTCAAGATCATGTAATAAATAATAACTTAAAGTTTTGTTATGTTAAGGGTTGTGAAAATGTATCAGATATCTTAATCAAGGGAACTACTGTAGAAAAGCATATGTATTGTGTCACTAATATGGGATTGCGTTCCGGGGAGGATGTAAGAAATATAGGTAGAATTGGAACGCAATCGGAGTAGTTCCAATTATTGCCGCTTCACGGCGCCACTTCTCTCTATCGTGTGCAATGACAAAATGACTGATATGTTTCGTAATTAACTTCTTGTACAATTATTATTTTTCAATACAGTAACTTAAGTACTAATATCAGTGCCTTATTTCAAAAACCTCCTACATTTGCAATTATTTTGACGACATGTTATCCCTCGCAAGCACAAACTTTGTGGGAAAAATATAAAAATTGTATGACAGAAGACATCTTGCACCGAATTAGACAAACAAATCAATGCCAAAACATAGATTATACACCAGAGATGTACAATGAAGCATTGGTCTTGATCGACGATTTATGTGTTCTTATTTCAAATTTACCACTTAATCATTATGGTATGCCATCACCTAATCGTCCAGCCACCGACTTAGTCAATACCGATTTACAACGAGAAAATCAATATGACCATGGAAGTTTAGCAACAATTATCATGAACAGTGAACCATTCATTACTGACAGCAGAACAAAAAAATATTTATGATCGGATTATGCTGGCTGTTGCTGCTGAACAAGGCGGTTTTTTTTTCTTGGATGCACCCGGTGGAACCGGTAAGACATTTTTAATGTCGTTGATTTTTGCCAAAATACGGTCGCAACAAAAAATCGCATTAGCAGTAGCATCGTGAGGCATTGCGGCTACTTTACTAGATGGTGGGCGAACAGCACATTCAACATTCAAGCTGCCATTGGATGTTCATAATAAATCAGATGCAATGTGTAACATCAAAAAGAATAGCGGAATAGCTGCAGTGTTGCGGAAGAGTTCTATAATAATTTGGGATGAGTGCACAATGGCACACAAATATTCACTTGAAGCATTAAACAGAACTATGCAAGATTTAAACAGCAATAATAAACTTTTCGGTGGTGCTATCTTACTTTTGTCTGGTGACTTCCGGCAGACCTTACCGGTTATACCTCGCTCTACTTTCGCGGATGAGCTTAATGCATGTTTGAAACAATCATTTTTATGGCGAAGTGTTGAAACACTTCGATTGACCATAAATATGCGAGTACAATTGCAAAATGATCCATCAGCACAAATATTTTCCGAACAACTACTAGATATTGGGAACGGTAAAATAGAACTGCAACTAAATACGCAATGCATTAAACTACCAGACAATTTTTGCACTGTTGTTCAGGATAAAAATGAATTGATTCAGAGTACTTTCCTGGATATACAGAATAATTATTTGAATCATGAATGGCTTAGTCAACGGGCGATTTTGGCAGCCAAAAACGTTGATGTTGACGAAATTAACTTCCAGAAACAACAGTTGTTACCAGGCGATCTGATGTCTTTTAAATCAATCGATACTGTTGTTGATGAAAATGAAAGTGTAAATTTTCCGATTGAATTTTTAAATTCATTAGATATCCCTGGAATGCCACCACATAATCTTCGATTAAAGATTGGTTCCCCTATTATTCTCCTCCGTAATTTGAATCCACCTCAATTATGTAACGGTACGCGTTTGGTCATCAAAAAGATCACCGGAAACATTCTTGAAGCAACCATTTTGGCTGGGAAGTTTAAAGGAAAAGTGGTCCTGCTGCCACGTATTCCGATGATACCATCAGATTCTACCATACCCTTTAAAAGGCTACAGTTTCCAATTCGTTTAGCTTTCGCCATGTCTATAAATAAATCTCAAGGTCAAACAATGTCCATTTGTGGTTTAGATTTGGAAAATCCCATGTTTTTCTCATGGGCAACTATGTGTTGCGTGTTGACGTGTTGGGAAACCGTCGAATCTATTTGTGTTAACTAAAGACAGGTTAACCAAAAATATTGTGCACCGATTGGTGTTAAATTAAATTGAAAGTATTTATAATTCAAAAAAATAGATATTAATGTTTAAAAGTTTAAGACTGTCTGCCTTGCCTACCTCATTCATGTGTTTAAGCGTCACATGTTATTTACTGTATTATACTGTAATATACTTATATTTGTTATAAATTAAATGGAAATAATAAATCTGATAAATTTCTATTTTGTACCTATTGATTTCTGCTTAACCCTTAAACCCTACCTTATTTTTGGAATAGCGAAACGCACAATCACGTGACTCAAGCTAATCTCTAATTAGGTCGGCGTCCATCTTATCACCAGTCGTGCGCTTGCACTGGTACAGTGTAGACGGACTTATTGTTGATATAGGGTTTATCAGACCCCAGGGTAATAATAACAAATAGTGTTTGTGTTCTGAAAATTTTTTTTTGATATATAGATGAATACTGTTGTTGTTTTGATACATTATTTTATACGGTAAGTTTCATAAATTAGTTTATTGATTAGGATAAAAGTATTAATTTTTTCTTTAGGTATAAATTTAGACAAATTGCAACATTTCGTAGTGACATTATAAAGGGTGTCCCAAATTTAACGCAAGATTTGAATTTGCCGTCATTTGTGCAGTGAAGTGTTGGCAACCCTGAAAAAAAAGCAATTTGACAGCTAACAGTATAGGGTTATTAAAAATGGAGCGTTACACGATAGAACAACGTGTCTTCATTATTAACCCATATTATCCCAGCGCTCCACTTAAGGTGCACTTGTTTTTTGTTTCAGATTAGAGGTTATTTAATTAATGCGGGTAGAGGTTATAATTTATTTGTATTGTTGACATATATAATTATAACCTAATACTTATTGAAAGTGATTATTGTTTTTGGTTATCTCTCAATAATTCGTTAAAATCTGTGAATTTTAGCTATCATGAGCTCCAGAAAAGGGTGAGTAATATTGTTTTAGTACTTATGATTATTTTTAGCGTTATTACTTTTTTTTAGACAGTATTAGCTTATATATTAGTCAACATCATAAATTTGCCAATAATTTGTTTTGATAGGTACTTTTTACTCAGTTTTGTGCAGCGCCCCATTTGAGGTGCGCTGGGAATAAGAGGCACCGTAGTTTTTGTTACGGAACCTTGTATTCCCAGCGCTAGCAAATTATAGTTAGGACTGTTTTATCGTATTTTGATATGTTTTTTTGTTTAGAGGTTGAACGTTCACGAAATTATATCGGCATTAGAGGATGATCTCAATATAATTTCTGCAGATATATTTATTACACCACCTGATAACGATGACTTGAGTGACGAAGACAGCGGAAGCGAAGAAATGGGAGAAATTAGTAATCTTACACGTCGACAACTACTAGCTGAAGCTGAGGTGCGATGCCAACTACCATCAGCAGATGGAATCCTGGAAACCGTTGATGGAAGAACAGCCGTCCACAGCTCAGTCAATTGAACCACCAGTAAAAAATCTAAAACTATTGTCAAGAGGAAGTGGAGACAAAAAGATATAACTGCTAAACCTGAAAAAAAGTCGATGCAACCTGATTTTATTTTAGATAAAGATAACCCATTAGATTTTTTCGAAATGTTTTTTGACGAAGAAGTTTACGAGCTTCTCCGGTCTAGCACTGAACAAAATGCAATTGCAAAAGGTCAAGTCAATTTTCGACTAACTATTGAAGAAGTAAAAAACTTTATAGGTATTCTACTCTTGTCAGGCTACAATAGTGCTTCACGCTATAGACTATACTGGGATCAGAGCATCGATACTCATCATCCAGGAGTTGCATCATGCATGACTCGTAATCGTTTTGAAGAGCTTTTACGTTTTTTTCATGCATGCGATAACAATCGCCTTCCCACTGATGATAAATTTGCAAAAGTGAGACCACTTTGGAATATGATGAATGAGAGATGGCTAAAGTTTTATCCCGGAGACAAACACTTATCTATTGACGTGTCTATGGTACCTTACTTTGGGAAACATGGCGCAAAGCAACACATTCACGGGAAGCCCATACGTTTTGGATACAAGATTTGGTCATTATGTACTCGATTGGGGTATCTAATTCATGGAGAACCCTACCAAGGAGCAAAAACTGGAAATACTAATCCAAATCTAGGCGTTGGAGGTTCTGTGGTAACGAATTTGATTGCAAAACTACCAAGTGATAATCACTACAGTGTCTATGTTGATAATTTTTTCACTTCCTTACGTTTATTAGACGAGGTAAGCCAGATGGGTCACGATATCACTGGAACATTGCGGGCTAATAGAACGGAAGGCGCCCCACTAAAAGACATAAAGGAGATGAAAAAGACAACAAGGGGATCCCACCACCAAATTACTGATTTATCGTCCAACACGACATTAGTCCGCTACAACGATAACAACATCGTAACTATTGCCTCAACGGAAAGCGGTGTTCATCCTGTTGGTAAGGTAAAGAGGTGGTGCGGCAATAAAAGAGTAGACGTAGATCAACCGCATTGTTATCTATTATATAATAAATATATGGGCGGGGTCGACCGACTCGACCAAAATGTTGGAAAATATAGAATTGCAATAAGACTGAAGAGATGGTACTGGCAAATGATGATGTTCCCTATAAATGTATGTGCTAATAATGCCTTCCAGTTATACCGACTTTCACCTGCAGGCCAAGCTAAAGATGCTCATGATTTCTTGTCATTTACAAGATACATAGTTCAGACTTATTTGATACTTGGCAAATCTTCTACATCCATACCAAAACGAATTGGAGGCAAGACACCGGCAACTACTAAAAGTAAACTGCCGGATTCAGTAAGACTCGATGGGAAGGACCATTATATTATTAGAAATGAAACTCAAATTCGATGCCGCGAATGTCACAAGAATACAAAATTCAAATGCAGTAAATGTGGAGTTGGGGTCCATCAACATTGCTCTCAAGCTTTTCATACCATAAAATAATATTGTTTTTTCTCTATTTCAACCAAGATTTTTAGCTGACGTCCATAATTGATCTCATATTTTGTAATGTTTAACACGTTCGCGCGCGGTACGTCGGTGGGCGATAGAAGATAAAAAAACTAACGCGACACTACGTCGACAGTCGTCCAAGTTTGAAATCTAGTAATCCACCGACGTCGACGGGTGGTATTGTTTCCTATTAAATATTAGCGGGAAATTTTTTTTGTCCCCGTACGAACCCTCAGAAATTTGCTAGTGTCACATTGAATGGTAAAAACTTACTAGAAAGGGACAGCCATATCTCCACTACATTGACAATTGTAATACACACTGCACACAGACACAACGTCCGTCGGCTGTCGCGGTCAATAGACTTTGGTTCACTCGTTCGATCAGTGCGCATTTGCCAGCGAATTGGAGTGGGTGCGTGCGAGTTTTGCGCGGTTTCAAGGTAATATCCTTATAATAAAAATATTTACGTGTACTTGTGTATATTATATGTGTGATTTATTACACTATTTTATTTACCAATCGAAGTTATATGTGTAAAGTATCTATAGGCATCTGTCCTAAGCCATAAACCAAATAAAAATGTTAGTCTATAGTCTATGTAATCAGCTTGACAGAATAGACAATTTTGATATGTCATCTAAACCGCTCATTGTTTTATTTGCTTTCCTATTTTAATTAAATACTACGTTACATGGTGTCAGAACTATTTAAAAACGTGTTAAAAAAAAAGGAAACGAAGAAATTCGTGAGAAAGTTGTAAAATGGCTACGAACGACGCAGTATCTGGAATAAAGCCGCCGGCTAACCTACAAATTGACTCGGACAAATCAACGTGTTGGAAAAACTGGTTACAACAGTTTGAGTGGTATGCAATCGCTGTTCAGCTAGATAAAAAGCCAGCCGATGTCCAGGCAGCAACATTTATGGCAGTAATAGGCCCAGAAGCGATCGAAATATACAATAGTTTCAATCTGAGCGATACAGAAAAAAAAAACCTGGCCGCCATCAAAAACAGGTTCAAAGAGTATTTTGCACCAAAAACAAATATATCATTCGAAAGATATATATTTTTTAAGATTGAACAAAATGAAGATGAATATTTTAACGAATTTTTAACCCGAATAAAAACTCAGGCAATCAAATGCGAATTTGACAATTTACTGGACGAAATGTTAAAGGACAAAATAGTTTTTGGTATCCGATCCAATCAAGTCAGAGAGAAATTGTTGACAGAGGATAAATTAGACTTAACCAAAGCTATTAATATCTGTAAAACTAGTGAACAAGCGTCCAAACAATTAGATGAGTTTGAAAGCAAAAATAAAACAGATAAAGTACTAGTAGTCAAAAACAAAAGTGTCAAAAACAAAGAAAATGAAAATTTTGACTGCAAAAGGTGTGGTTCAAATCACAAACGCAGAGAATGTCCAGCATTTAACAAACCCTGTACCAAGTGCAACAAAAATGGTCACTTTGCCAAAATGTGCCGCACAAAGAACTATAATCCTAAATTAAAAAATAAAGTGAACACTGTAGAAGAAATGTCAGATTGTTCAGAAGACGAGGTATATATATCAGCTGTAAGTGGTGGAGATAAGAAAGACTGGACAGAAACAATACAAGTTGGTAAAATAAAATTTGCTGCCAAATTAGACACAGGAGCACAATGCAATGTGTTACCGAGACACTTGATGAACAAACTAAAGGCAAGTCTGAAACCAAGCCGAACAAAAAATTTAATAAGTTATACAGAAGATAAAATGGCAGTTCTAGGTGAAGCAGAGTTACTATGTAAAATAAAAAATGAAAAAAGAAACATAATATTCAAGATAGTTAAAGAAAAAGTTACACCAATTCTAGGACTTGATACATGTGAAAAATTAGAACTTATTGCACGAGTGAAAACACTGAAGGAAAGTGAATGTAAAAATGATATCTTCGAAGGCTTAGGATGTTATAAAAACTTTGAATATGATATTGACCTTATTGAGAACCCGAGACTGGAAATTAGACCGTCAAGAAGAATTCCACATGCTATAAGAGACGAGGTAAGGCAAGAACTTGATAGAATGGTTAAGTTAGATGTTATTAAACCAGAAACAGAGCCTACCCCTGCCGTGAGTCCTATGGTAATTGTGAGACAAAAAGGTAAAATAAGAATCTGTATTGATCCGTCAGATGTAAATAAAAACATTCTTAGACGTCATTTTCCACTTACTACTATAGAAGAAATTTCAGCAGACATTAAAGGTTCTAAATTCTTTGCATTGTTAGATTGTACAAAAGGATTTTGGCAGATTAGACTTTCTGAAAGAACACAAAAGATATTAACTTTTGCTACGCCATGGGGAAGATATTCTTTCAAGAGACTTCCTTTCGGAGTATCATCGGCTCCTGAAATATTCCAAGAAATTTTAACAAATTTGCTCAGTAAATTTAAAAACGCAAGAGTGTCAATCGATGACATCTTTATCTATGCAAAAAGTAGAGAAGAACTTAAGAAAACTGTTAGCAAAGTTATAGAAACACTGAAGAATTCAGGGTTCAAACTAAATAAAAATAAGTGCATTTTTGAATCAGAAAGAATTAAATTCCTGGGGCACATTGTTTCAGCTAATGGACTAGAAGCAGACCCAGAAAAAGTTGAAGCCATACAAGCAATGAAGACGCCAACAAATAAAACGGAGCTACAGAGACTACTAGGAATGATCACATACCTAAATAAATTCATCCCGAATATGTCAGACCTAACAAATCCACTAAGAGACTTGCTACACAAAAATACAAACTTTATATGGGAAGTTCATCACGAAGAAACATGGAACAAAATAAAACAAGTTCTCCAGAGGCCTCCAGTATTAAGACTATATGATGTAAATAAACCTGTAACATTAAGTGTAGACGCAAGTTCAAAAAATCTTGGTGCTGCACTCCTCCAAGAAGGACAACCAATAGCATTCGGAGCAAGGGCGTTGACCAAATGTGAACAGAACTATCCACAGATCGAAAAGGAAGCACTCGCTATACTGTTTGGATGTAAGAAATTTCACGAATATGTTTACGGCAAAGAACTGACAGTAGAATCAGACCATAAGCCACTTGAGTCTATCTTCAAGAAAAACATACAATCTGCTCCAGCAAGATTGCAACGGATATTATTTAATCTTACACCATACTCACCAAAAGTTATATTTAAAAAAGGTACAGAGATACCACTGGCAGACTTCCTTAGTCGAGACTGTGATGCCTCTAATCTAAAATATGAACAAGAAGAAAATCTGAAAGTTGCAGTTATACTACCTATGTCAGTAAATGCTAAACAAGAGTTAATTACAGCCACAAAAGAAGACCAACACTCACAGTTACTACTTAAGACAATAATACAAGGATTTCCAGACAAAGTCAGGGACCTTCCTACAGAACTACAACACTATTTTAATTTTAAAGAAGAACTAAGCTATCTGAACGGTATAATTTTTAAAGGAAATAAAATTGTGGTACCTAAATTACAGATCCCCAAAATGCTAAAGAATATTCATCAAGGACATCTAGGTATAAACAGCTGTTTAAGAAGAGCACGACAACTTTTCTATTGGAAAGGACAGTACCACGACATTATAAAACTAGTCAAAACCTGCTCCATCTGTGAACAAACACAAAGAGATAACATAAAAGATATAGTGCTAGTTAAAAAATTTCCTACACTTCCATGGCAAATAGTTGCATCTGATCTGTTTGAACTAAAAGGTAAAACTTACATAGTAATCTGTGACAGCTACTCCGGATATGTGGATTTTCGACAGCTAAAAGGTCAGTCATCGTATGAAGTTATAGAACAATTGAAACAATGGTTTGCCGTGCATGGAGTACCAGAAGAGCTACAAACTGACAATGGACCACAATACATGTCCAGAGAATTCAAGGCCTTTCAAAAAGAGTGGAAATTTAACCATGTCACCTCCAGTCCACATCACCCTCAGGGCAATGGGCTTGCTGAAAAAGCAGTTCAAGTAGTCAAGAACATATTGAAAAAATGCAGTATGGACAAGTCTGATGTCCAACTTGCTTTATTAAACTGGAGAAATACTCCAAGAAATGATATTTTAGGCTCACCCAATCAACGTCTATACAGCAGAATTACCAGATCTCCATTACCTATAAACGACAACAACTTAAAACCAAAAATAATAACAGGAGTGACCACTGAGCTTAAACGACTAAGAGAAGTACAAGCCAAATATGGTAATAGGCACACTAAAAAACCAGATTCTTTTGAAATTAATGAGAAGGTCAGACACAAAGTTGCCCACCGTCAATGGGAGGGGGCAAGGGTGTTAGAAAGGCCTGAAGGTTTACCAAGATCCGTTATCATCCAAACTGATCAAGGACAAATACTACGCAGAAACTTCAGTCATTTGCACAAGACTCAAGCAGACATAACCAGAAACAGAGTGGTAGTTCCTGATATTAAATATACAGAAGAACCAACAACACAACAGGTTCCATCACCACAATCACCTGCTGCCCTGGAGTCTCAACCGACATCAACAAGTTCATCACCAAGTAGTTCTAATCACATGCTGGAGTCAACACTCACTCAACCATCAACAGCACCTAGATCATCAAGATATGGTAGAATAATAAAACCAGTAAATAGACTTGATCTTTAATAACACTTAAATCAGTACTTATTAAAGCTGTGCTCAGTAAATTTACAATCATTTTATATTTTCTTGTGCAACATTAATTATTAGATGAATAATGTTAGTTTACTATTCACATAATAGTAAGTCATTGTTTTGTCATATAAAATTTATTATGTTCATTCATGTTAATTAAAGAATAATAAGTTAGTTTTAAAATGTAAGAAAACGTTTTTAAGTTTGTTTAGTTTATAAAGAAAGGGAGATGTAAAGTATCTATAGGCATCTGTCCTAAGCCATAAACCAAATAAAAATGTTAGTCTATAGTCTATGTAATCAGCTTGACAGAATAGACAATTTTGATATGTCATCTAAACCGCTCATTGTTTTATTTGCTTTCCTATTTTAATTAAATACTACGTTACAATATGTTTGTGTTTTTACCCTTTAGATGGAATCTAATGACCCATACCAAAGACAACAAAATCGTATACAAAAATTGTTTGACGAAGCTTCATCGTCAGAATCTAGCCAAGATCCTTATGCAGATGATGGAGAATATGGTTCCGACCAATGCTACGTACATTCTGATGAAGATAATTGCAGTAGTTCCGATTCAGAAACCGTGGTAAGAGTACATCAACCGAACAAGTCACGACGACGTGTCGGTGGATCGTCTGATTCAAGTAAGTCTTCTACCGATTTATCAGATGTTCCTGACCAAAATTTATCACAATCGGAGCATCAAACTGAGCAAGAATCTCAGCAAAACGAAAATGTTCAGCCTTCTACTAGTAGAACTGAGATAGAAAGATCTACTCGTACTTACTCATAATTCCCAGTCTAATAGTAACAACGAGCCAAACCACAACGACTTCGATAGTCAGGATTGGTCCTCTACACTAGTTGACATTCCAGAATTTAATTTTGATTCATCAATAGAAGGCATATCAGTAAACAAAGAGAATGTAAACAATCCTCGGGATATGTTTGATATTGTTTTTCCTAAACATTTCGTCGATTATATTGTGCAATGTACAAATGCCTATGATAATAAGTTGTGTTCTACTAACAGACCCCACACCAGACATAGTCGAAGGGCTGTATTTCGAGAGACCAATAATGAAGAAATATTGAAATTTTTGGGTCTATGTTTGCTGAAAGGACATGTTAAATGCCCTAAACAACGCAACCTGTTTACCTACACAAATCATTTGTATTATCACCCAATTTTTACATATGTTATGTCTGCTAGAAGACATGAGCAATTATTGCGTTGTCTTTACGCTTCTGAAGTTGATGCTAAGGGATCAAGAAAAATAACTCCGTTTATTGACACAGCTACAGCACATTTTCAAAAGATTTACAATGCTAGTAAAAAACTTTCTTTAGACGAATCTTTACTTTACTTTACTTACTAATTTCGTCAATATATTAAATCTAAAAAGGCTCGTTACGGTATCAAGTTCTATGAGCTCACAACGTCGGATGGATATGTCTTGAATATATACATGTATTGTGGTAAAGAAAATCTAGAAGAAAACATTTCAAAGACTGAAGACCTAGTTTTGAGGCTAATGCGACCTTACCTTTTGAAGGGACACCATTTATATATGGACAACTTTTATAACTCTGTTAGCTTGTGCAAGAAATTACTCGGTTTGAGAACTCACACTGTTGGAACGTTGCGGTCAAATAGGAAAGGTAATCCTGACAGTATTGTAAAGAAAAAATTAAAGAAAGGTGAACACGTTTGGGTCCGAAAGAACAATGTTTACTTATCTAAATGGAGGGAAAGTCGCCCTGTCCTGATGATTTCTACAAACACTCATCCTACAATGGTTGAAGTACAAAACAGATTTGGGAGAAAGAAGATGAAGCCTCTTGAGGTGGCGACTTATAATAATCATATGTCAGGAATTGATCGCTTAGACCAAATGGTCTCTTATTATTCAAGCCCTAGAAAAACAATTCGTTGGTATAAAAAAGTATTATTTCATCTTTTAGACATATCAGTGTGGAATCCATATTTTTTGTACAAAAAATAAAAAAAAAAATAATGACAAAAGTTATGAATTTATTATGTTTAGAGAGGAATTGATAAAAGACTTGATAAAACTCGATACTAATATAAATGTAAAGGACTTGGTCAACAAGAAAAGTATGCATTACAACAGGCTACACAATAATATACCAGCAATTGAGCGTAATGAGAGATCTTTAGATAGAATGAAGGGCCACTAGCCTGAACTAATTGAATCTAATCCTGGCAGCAAGAAAAAATATGCTTTTTTAAAATGCCGTGTTTGTTCCAAAGATGGAAAACGCGTAGAAACTAGTTACCGTTGTAAAGGATGTCCACAAAACCCTCCACTTTGTCCATCTTGCTTCGAGGCCTGGCATAACGAAATTAATTTATAATAACATAATTACCAGTTATTTCTAAGGTCATTTTGTTTACTAATTTTTTATTATGAAAGTTGATTTATTATGAGTAAAAGTTTCGTACCTACCTAATTATTAATTAACATTATTATTGATCTCACACTCCTAAGATTGTTTTGTTATAAGAAAGTTGATTTATTATAAGTAAATGTTTAGTCGCTAATTCTAGTTCAACATATAATTGATCTCACCCTCCTAAGATTGTTTTGTTTTGTAAGTTGATTTATTATAAGTAAAAGTGCCTTACCTAGTTATAGTTTCAAATATTGATACCTTATTCTTAAGATTAATTAAACATTTTAGTACAAAAAATATATGTTTTATTATTGAACGCCTCAAAACGTTAAGGGGCAGAACACCTACATGATAGAAAGAAATCTGCCAGAACGCCCTAGGACGTGCGACGCCTGAAGACGTTCTGTCATTTGGTATGGTATTGGTAAGCGGACCTACGCAAGTACGCCTATGGACTTAGTATGGAAAAAACGTGTGTCAAAATGCCAAAATTTGTCATGCATTACAGCGCGCGAACGTGTTAATAATTTTTGTGTACTTATTCTTATTTTTCTATTAAAAACGAATTTAAAAAAGCAGCTGACTTTATGATGTTCGCATATAAAACCCATGGGCATATTTACCCAGCGCCCCATTTAAGGTGCGGTCCTGAATTTCAGCAAGTATAACAATTACTTTTGAAAAATGGTTATTTTCCTGTTATTTAGGTGCTATTAAATAACTACACATAGATAAAACACAGTTACTAAAAAAAAAATCACACCTTGGGATAATATGGGTTAAAGAATATTTCAAAAATAGTGAAAGCTTGGCGGCTGCAGTTCGAAAATTTCATACAAAATATGGTCGGAATAGTGTTTTAACTTCGTCAACTGTGAAGAGATTAATTGAAAAATTCATGGAGACTGGATTCGTTGGAGACGCCAAACACACTGGTCGTCCAAAAACAAGCCGTTCAAATGTGAATATCGAAGCAGTGCGTGAGAGTGTTGCTGACAATCCAGGAACCTCAATTCGACGTCGTGGACAAGAATTGCAAATTTCAAGAACCTCTCTACAGCGTATACTCACCAAAGATCTGTGTCTTCATGCTTACAAAATTCAATTAACACAACAATTGAAGCCTAATGACCATGCACAGAGAAGAGAGTTCGTTGAATGGATTATTGAACATCAACAAATGGACCCTGATTTTTCGAGCAAAATCATCCTAAGCGATGAAGCACATTTTCATCTTGATGGCCTTGTCAATCGCCAAAATTGTCGCATTTGGGGTTCGGAGAACCCACATGTGATTGTCGAGAAACAAATGCATCCACAACGCGTGACTGTATGGTGTGGATTTTGGGCTGGAGGCATAATTGAGATATATTTTTTTGAAAATGATGCTGGTCAAGCAGTGACTGTTACTGGTGCTCGATATCGCGACATGATTACACAGTTCTTTCTGCCAAAATTGGATGATATTGATGTGTCCAATATGTGGTTTTAACAAGACGGTGCCACATGTCATACAGCCCGCGAATCAATTCAATTACTGCATGAGACATTTCCAGGTCGTGTACTTTCTCGTTTCGGTGATCAAAATTGGCCTCCTAGATCGTGTGATTTAACACCATTAGACTTCTTTTTTTGGGGTTATTTGAAATCACAAGTCTATGTCAACAAGCCCACAACCACCCGTGCATTAAAGGAAGAGATTCAACGCTGAAATTCCAAGACAAAGTCAATTGCTTTGAAGGACTTTAGATTCGAATTGTACGAAGGTCTAAAAAATACCAGCGTTCTGAGGGTAGTAAACAAAGACACCAAAAAAGGAGAACCACAAGCCAGTCCAGTTGAAAAGTCACGATTTGACAACGTTGGTCATTTTATGACAATGACCACACAAGGAAGATGCCGATTGTGTTAAGGGTTGTGATAAGGGATGAAAATTGTGTATTTGCTTTGCAGTGTAATTATTTGGTTTTCGAAGGTACGTTCAAACAAAATGAGTTATTTTACGTAATAATTCATCTTCTTTTCAGTACAATTTATAAGTTATAAAAAAAACTTTTGGTGTGTTCGGAAATTTTGTTTATTTTGTTGTTGTAAATCTGCAACAATATGCATTTACTAGAAAATGTCCCTGTTTAGTTACTAACTATCACTTTTATTGGTTTTCAGATGCCATACTTGAAACAAAAGCAAATAGAAGAGTATTTAGCTCTAATAAATGATGGAGATTTCGGAAGATGATCTTGAGGACTCGGATACAGAAGGTAATGAGAATTTTTATGAAAATGGAGACGATTTGCTTCACGATCTTGAGAATCCATTAGAAGAGGAAAATGATGACCCCGATAATGATCCATTCATGGCAGGAGACCCGCCATTGATAAATGAAGCTACAGCAAATGATCAAGTGCCACAGGTTCCATTCCCCTCAACAAGTCAAGCTAGTCGCCGAGCAACTATGAGAGGACTCGTATGGAAGGTAAAAAAAATTGTTTTGAATTCTGACCAGACAGCTTTTCATGGAGACACTACATACCCATCTGAACTGAAGGATGAGGCTACTACTGGTACTGCCTATAGTATTTTTTCACATTTTATTACATCAGAAATAGTTCAAAGGATTGTGGAAGAGTCTAATTTGTATTCCGTTCAAAAAAATGTGACTAAACCATTAAATTTATCTGAAACTGAGCTAAGAAAGTTTATGGCGATACTGATATACATGTCTTTTATAAAATATCCCAATGTACGGCTATACTGGTCAAATACTGTAGGTTTTCAACCAATCAAGGACATAATGACTCAACCGATTTGAGACTATTCGTAGATTTCTACATTTCAACAATAACGAGAAACATTTACCCAAGGAACACCCACAACATGATAAGCTCCATAAGATAAGGCCTATAATTAGCCATCTAAATGAGAAATTTGCTTTAGTTCCTATGGAACAAAAACTCTCAATTGATGAACAGATGTGTGCCACAAAAGTGGCACACTTCATGAAGCAGTATTTACCTAATAAGCCCCATAAGTGGGGGTTTAAATTATATGTGATGTGCAGCGTGAAAGGTTATGCTCATAAATTTGAAATATATACTGGCCAAGAGAATGAACGGCTTCCAGATGAACCAGATTTTGGGCCAGTGGGAAATGTTGTAGTCCGGCTTGCTAGAGGTGACCCAAGGCATATAAATCATATAATTTATTTTGATAATTTTTACACCTCTGTACCTTTAGTTACCTATCTTGCCAAACAAGGAATCTATAGCTTAGGTACTGTGCAATCTAACAGGCTAGTGAACTGCAAACTGCCGGACAAAAAAACAATGATGAAGAAATCTGTTCCTTGTGGAACTTATGAAGAGCAGATGACTGAATTTGACGGTATTGATTTGACAGCAGTTACTTGGAAGGACAATAAAGTTGTAACTTTTCTATCTTCATATGTTGGAGCTGAACCTGTGGGCCAAGTAGAAAGATTTGACAAGGCAAATAAGACTAGAATTAAAATTTCATGCCCACATATAATAAAGGAATATAATGCCCATATGGGCGGAGTGGACCTAATGGATAGCTTTATTGGGAGGTACCGAATTGCAATGAGAAGCCGAAAGTGGTATCTTCGTATCTTTTACCACTTATTGGACATGACGGTAATAAATTCTTGGCTTGTGTATAAAAATTTAAAAACAACTGAAGCCAATTCATCAGTTCTAAACCTATGTAACTAGTTGCTCGCCACGCGCCGACGCGAACGGTCACGTTTTTACTCGCTCCGCAGTCGAAAATTCGTTGAAAGTGCCAAAATCGTCCTATAAATACAAATAATATATCAAATTGTGCGCCTCAGTGCCCCCTATCATTTAGTGAAAAAATAAGTGAAATCGGAACACTCCTTCAAAAGTTATTCCCAGGAAACCACAAAATTGGAGGTTAAGAAAAGTTTGAGTGCGTGCGCCGCCGTTTTTAAAGCGGTGACCCATAGTTTTTAAATTGTAAAAAAGTGTTAATTAGTGAGGGGTACATCCCTGCGAAAATTTGGATTTTTCCGGCAAGTGGTTCAGGAGAAAACGAGGTGAAAGCTAATCACCACGTGACACGTGGTATTTAATCCAGGCGAGTCCGGGTGGCGTCACTAGTGTCGTTGGATTGGGGGCTCTCTCCCGAGTCTGCCGACACATAGATCACTTTCCTGCGACTTCCTGGTGAAGAACTGTGACACAAAGAAGTTTTTGTGCGGGTGGTTTTGAACCGAGTGAACTTTGGACCCTTATAACTTTTAAAGTAAAGCGGTAACATAAACTTTTTGTTACCGACATATTAATCCTTGATATGGAATATCACATTTTGTTTGTTAAATGACGTTAATATTTATAATAACTTCTAATAGCATTAAATTATGACTACTTAACTTATATCGATTTAAAGGAAATGTTTTACTGATTTATTTTTGTAAAGTGATAGTTTTTTTTACGTAGGGTATTATTTTATTTATGTTTTTTAATATGGTATGTTTTTTAAAACGGAACTCGATCGGTCACTCGCTGTTGGATACCGATCGAGACGGTTGTGCTTGAAAGTATAAAATCATTTTAAAGTATCAAGGTGTTTTCTTGTAATCGACTCATCAGGTTATAGCCTACCAAGTGCTAGTAAAAGCGTTATTAGAATAAAACTCCCAAATACGGCTCCTGAGCGTGATCGAAAGAAGTGTATATTACATCTCAGAAGTGGGATAGCATCGAGTTTTTATTTTAAATCTTGGTGTGATCCTACCCGCCCAAGAGAAACGTAAGGATTTTTCTTTAATGTTCTGTATTAAATTACTTGGAATGTACTATACTGTGCTTAACAATATTGCGGTATGGAATGAAGTTTTGAAATACGAGGGTATTTTTGTTTTTATAATTTTTTTTATTAGTTATATATTAAACTAAATATGCCGCGTCTGTAAAGAAAAGAATAGCTAAATATATAGTAAAACCGAATTTGAAATGTGCTGGGGTTATATACCTATATTGTATACAATTGCAAGGTGAGGAATTGTTACCTACTGAACATTACATTAGGAAATGATTTAAGTGCCGTTTACGTTAATATTTTAACCTATAAACTAATACGTTTTATGTAAATCTTATCCTCTTAATGTCGTTACTCTGTTCGAGGACGATGTTCAAACGAAAGGAAAGGGTCGGATCGCCTGAAAATAAGGAACAATATTTATTAGCAGGCGAGTATACCTTAAAACATGGCTTAGGAAGTATTCTTTTACAAAATATAGGTAAAAACGACATCATATTTAAAACAGGGGAGCTTTTCACTCGCGGCTTTAAGATGGATAGATGCCTTCAAGTAAACCGATTGCAAACAACAACTAAATCGTTTTCAAATGAATCAACGTTAAATATTGGTGATGGTATTAGTGACGTAGATAAAGATAAACTCACAACTCTCTTAGAGAATTATAAGGACTGTTTTTCAAGTAATTTGAAAGATCTTGGTTTCACGACTGAAACTGAAATGGTGATTCATCTGGAAGATTCGTAGCCGGTGGTTTATAGTCCATATAGGCTTTCGTTTTCTGAACGACAGTGTGTACGTGACATGGTACAAGAAATGTTAGACAGCGGAATAATACGTGAATCTAACTCTCCATTTACAAGTCCCATTGACTTAGTCAACAAGAAATCAGGAGAAAAACGCCTATGCGTAGGTTATCGGGCTCTAAATAAAAAGACTAGGTGGGAACACTTTCCTCTTCCGAGAATAGAAGATCAGTTAGATCTGTTATCTGGTAGTTCTTTATATGTATATAGTAAATTTTTCTATGACAAGATTGACTATCTAGGTTATGAAGTAAGTTCCGAAGGTATTAGACCCGGTACGAACAAGACAGAAGCTGTATCACAATTTATCGCCCCGCGAAATGTCCACGAGGTTAGGAGATTTTTGGGAATGGCGAGTTATTTTAGGAGGTTTGTAAAAGATTTTGCTCTGTTGGCTAGGCCCCTCACAGCTTTACTAAAGAAAGATTCTCCGTGTAAATGGAGCGATGATGAAATTAAAGCATTCGATTCTTTAAAAAATAGACTTACAGAGCGACCTATTTTAGCTATTTACAATCCGGAAGTTGAAACTCAATAACATACCGATGCCTGTAAAATTGGGGAATACTTTTCCAAAAGGATGATACTGGTTTATTAAAAGTAATTGCTTATTACAGTAGACAAACAAGTATTGATGAGCAGAAATTGCATTCATTTGAGTTAGAGACTCGCCGTTATAGCTTCACTTGCAAAATTTAGAGTCTAGTTGTTAGGCCTTAAATTTAAAATAATAACTGATTGTAACGCCCTAAGAAGCACCCTTACCAAGCGAGATCTGATTCCAAGAATTGCTCGTTGGTGGGTGCAATTCTTGGAGTTTGATTGTGAAATCGAGTATAGACCTGGCGAAAAGATGGCTCACGTTGATGCATTAAGTAGGAGTCCCGTAGATAGCAGTATCAGCGATCAGCACGTCATTGATGTTCTCGTTGTTAACACGGACGACTGGCTTACGACTGTACAACAAGCAGATGACGAAATAAAGAATATTGCCGATATATTAAATGATCCGAACACTAAAAACGTAGTAGACATTTTTAATAATTATAAATTTAAAAAGAAATGGCCGAGTATTCCGTGTTGCCAGTGACAACAATGAACGTTGGGTAGTACCGAGAGGTGCCAGGTGGCAAATTTTGAAGAGTAATCATGATGATATCGGCCACTTCGGTGTAGATAAGACTTTAACTCGTATACAAGCGTCATACTGGTTTCCCAAGATGAGACGATTTGAAAAAAAAAAAAATATGTTGCAGCTTGTCTTGAGTGTGCACACCATAAAGTTCCAAGTGGACCTAAAGCGGGGAAATTGCATCCTATTTCGAAAGTCGATAGGCCGTTTCACACAGTGCATGCAGACCATTTAGGACCATTCATACGGTCAAAGCGAGGTAACACATATATTCTTGTTACAATTGACAGTTTTACGAAATTCATAAACCTCTCAGCCGTACGTAACACAAAATCTTCGACAAGTATTATAATTTTTAAAGAGCATTTCAGCTATTTCGGTACACCAATGCGCCTTATCACTGATCAAGGTACTAGTTTTACAAGTAAAGTGTTTAAAACTTTTATTAAATCTACTGGTATTAAGCACATATATAACTCCTCGTGCCAACGGGCAGGTAGAGCGGTACAATCGTACAATTTTGGCTGCACTTGGCGCCATGAACCATGACAAACCAAACGGTAACTGGGACGATCATTTACCGGATATACAGCTAGGTATTAATACCACAGTCAATGCTACCACTAAAAGACACCGGTTGAATTACTATTTGGTTATAACTGCACGAACCCATCCCAAGGCATATTAAATGAAGTTATATCAGACGCGATGCCAGAGGTTACCACAGATGACTTAGTTAAGTTAAGATCAGACACTAACGGTTCAACAACGGAAGTCCAAAGAAAATTTCGATGAACATCGGAAAACTAATGTAGTTTTCAAGACAGGAGACTTGGTTAGGGTTATAAGAGCGGCAACGGGAATAGAGGGACAGTGTAAAAAGCTTGAGCCAAAATGTCAAGGTCCCTAACGTATTAAAAAGGTGCTTCCCAATGACAGGTTCGTAATAGAAGATACTCCTATTACTAGAAAAGGTAGGCATTACGAATCTGTTGTAGCAATAGACAAGATATTTCCATGGCTTACGTTTGCACCACCCATGTCAGAGGACGAAGCGACTTCTAGTGCAGAATCTGCAAGTGTATCAGGGGATCAGTAGAGGGCAATTAGGGAGCTTGTCATGGATCAGTTTAGATAACTGGTCGTCGTCATCGATCAGTTTAGATAAGATAACTGGTCGTCGTCATGGATCAGTTTAGATTAAATAACTGGTCAAGGTCATGGATCAGTTAAGATTAGATAACTGGTCAAGGTCATGGATCAGTTTAGATTAGATAACTGGTCAAGGTCATGGATCAGTTTAGATTTGAGTAACTGATCATTATCATGGATTGTTTTAAATTTAAGTAACTGATCATCGTCATGGATCAGTTTAGATTTGAGTAACTGATCATTATCATGGATCGGTGTAGATTAAAGTTACTGGTCATTGTCATGGATCGGTTTAGATTTAAGTAACTGATCATTGTCATGGATCGCTGTAGATTAAAGTTACTGGTCATTGTCATGGATCGGTGTAGATTAAAGTTACTGGTCATTGACATGGATCAGTTTAGATTTATGTTACTGATCATTGTCATGCATCAGTTTAGATTTATGTTACTGATCATTGTCATGCATCAGTTTAAATTCAAGTAACCTATGTAAGTCATGGATCAGCCATACTACATGGACGTCACATCATATCATTGTTTAGACTAATTAACTGTTGTATATTTTGATAATTTTAATCAAATCAAACTTATTGTCATAACAATTAGGGCTTCCGAATTCTCTAAATATCGTTTATAAATGGTAAATTAAATGTATTGTTTATAAATGGTAAATTAAATGTGAATATGTTTAATTTTATATAAATCGTAAAGTAACATAATTTATTTAACTAAAAATATACATACATATTATCTCTTTCTCTGCTGTAATTTACGAGGGACTCGTAAACTGGAGGATGGCCGAGTTGTTACCGACATATTAATCCTTGATATGGAATATCACATTTTGTTTGTTAAATGACGTTAATATTTATAATAACTTCTAATAGCATTAAATTATGACTACTTAACTTATATCGATTTAAAGGAAATGTTTTACTGATTTATTTTTGTAAAGTGATAGTTTTTTTTACGTAGGGTATTATTTTATTTATGTTTTTTAATATGGTATGTTTTTTAAAACGGAACTCGATCGGTCACTCGCTGTTGGATACCGATCGAGACGGTTGTGCTTGAAAGTATAAAATCATTTTAAAGTATCAAGGTGTTTTCTTGTAATCGACTCATCAGGTTATAGCCTACCAAGTGCTAGTAAAAGCGTTATTAGAATAAAACTCCCAAATACGGCTCCTGAGCGTGATCGAAAGAAGTGTATATTACATTTTTATGACATTAAATTAAAGTACAGTTCATCCCCGTTATTTTAAGACATTCTCCAACTTCGAGCGAGGCCAGCAACTACCCTTAGTGTTAATCTTAAATTTAAGTGACTCCGAGGTCAACTACCATATAACTTTGTTGTCCAAATCTGACAGGTCCCAAGGGTCGGATCCCAATCAAAATAGTTGTAATATCATTGTTGTGTTTAGCTTCTTTCCTGTACAAAAATATTTTTAATTTACTTAATATTTAGATTAGTCAATTTTACTTTGTAATTACGTCGGAAAACTTTCACCCTAAATAAAAAATAGTTTCCGTTATCCAATCATTTCGAAATTTGGTATATAGATAGATCCCGTGGGGCTTAACCTCACCCTTATTTTTAATTTACAGATTTCTTTTAACTTTTTAAAATATAAAGGGTCAAAAAATTGAGAAAACCGTTAGGGAAAAGTTTTTCCGATTACCACGGGAAACGGCTTGGAGGATAGACGGGGATCTCCCGATCACAACGATACTATTTAAAAATTTTTAGGACTTAGGACAACGGAGTTATTAGCCGTAGCATCATTTTAGTGATTGCGCAATTTAGTCTATTTTTAGAACAAGTTGATCTCGTTAGCTTGAGAATTGTAATATACTGTGTCGCGTTCTGTTTATATTGTTCCTATTACTGTTCCCTCTATTGGGACATTTATTTTAGTATTATTTTATTTTATTAACCCTTAACTTGGTAAGGTACATTAGACTGTACATACATTTCAAAAAAAATTTACTGGTTAAATAATAATACTTTTTTGTTTTGTTTTTATTAAAAATATTACTAAATAATTTAGAATTAGTAGAAAAATATTTTCGTTGTTGCAACACTGAACAACACATGTCAAATTCAAAATGGCTTCGAAACAACAAAGTGTTGGCGGGACCCGGGTAAGTTTTTGCGTTATAAATTACTTTTTAGCTCAAAAACTAATAAAAAATGGTGTGTTATTTGATCTAAAAACTATGTATTACTCAAAAAGTGGTTTTATGCGTTACTGTGTCAATTTTTATGGCCGATTTTGGTTGAAACAAATGTATGTACACTGCACTGCACGTTGCCAATAACGCACTAAAATACTAAAAATGAACTATGGTAACCACGCTGTACATTGCTAAGTTTACACAGTTTTTGTTTTTCAACGAATCGGCAGTTTTTGTTTATTTATTTTTTACCTTCTCATAAAAACTGTCTGCTTTGAACTTTTTTTTTCTTTTTCCGCCTGCAGAACTTACAACTAACTCGCGCCCATAAGATCTTGGCTTTGGTACCCGCTCAAAACGCATGCTCTGACGATAGTTCCACATCTGATGAGGAAGCAAATGCTTATATACCGCCTTCACCAGATACCTCTGATCCACCTTCAATAGCATCATCACTAGAAGCCCTTTCACCACTAGAAGTATTTCGTCACAATGTATCTCTTGAAGAAAACTTATACAATCTCCATCAAACACAAATAGAGACAGTACTGGATTATTTTTATTTCTTTTTTTCTCCTGACTTAATTACTGACATTGTTTATAATACAAATTTATATGCAGTTGAACAACTAGGTCGATCTATTCAGCTGACAGAAGATGAGATTAAAAGCTTCCTGGCCATTCAAATCATGATGGGTATAGTACAGATGCCAGCTTATACTGACTATTGGGCAAGAAAAACAAGATACCCTCTCATTGCTGATCTTATGCCTCTCAAAAAGTATCAACAAATACGTCGATATATTCATTTTGTTGATAATACTTTGCAAGATTCAGACCGTTATTTCAAGATTCGCCCCCTAATGGAGAAAATACGCAAAAATTTTCTGAAAATTGAAGAAGAAGGAAAATATTCCATTGACGAGATGATGATACCTTATAAAGGTCGTAAAGCAGGTAAACGAAAGCAGTACATAAAAATGAAACCTAAGAAATGGGGGTTTAAGAATTTTGTCCGTGCGGGTGTTTCGGGTATCATCTACGATTTTATTCTGTATGGTGGCGACGATACCTTTCGTGGACTGACTTTTTCAGAGAAAGAAGCTACAATTGGTTTAGGAGGTATGGTAGTGCTTGCATTGTGTCAAACTATAAAGAAAAAGCCGGCCATTGTGTATGCTGATAACTTTTTTATGTCGCCTGAACTAACATATATTCTGCGGGAAGAATACGGGATCCTTAGTCTAGGAACAATAAGGACTAATCGTCTCAGAGGCTGTCAAGAGTTATTGCCAACTGACAAACAATTAAAAAAGAAGAAACGCGGTTCTAGCGCCCAGGTGGTTTGCAATAAGAATAAGTTGGCAGTCGTAAAGTGGAACGACAATAAAGTGGTTACACTTATTAGCACCTACATAGACTCGTACCCCTTAGAAACAATCAAACGATACGATAAGGATGAG
Source organism: Danaus plexippus (assembly GCF_018135715.1). Classification (NCBI taxonomy): domain Eukaryota; kingdom Metazoa; phylum Arthropoda; class Insecta; order Lepidoptera; family Nymphalidae; genus Danaus; species Danaus plexippus. The sequence goes on from NC_083545.1 coordinate 3,792,444, forward strand.
AAAAAGAAAGTAGATGTAGAATGTCCTCAAGTGGTCAAACATTACAACAAACATATGGGAGGGGTCGATTTAGCAGATATGTTGATATCGTTATATAGAACTCCCTTCAAAAGTCACCGTTGGTACTTGGGAATATTTTCACAACTTGTTGATATGTGTATAAATAACGCTTGGCTCCTACATAGAAGAGATGGGAAGAAGACTTCATTGAAAGATTTCAGATTTGAATTGTTTGATGGGTTGTCTAAGTCTAATAGAATAGGAACAAACCAAAACGTTACAGACGATATAGGCGAGAATCTGAAAATCCATAAACCAGTCTCAGTCCGACCAACTGATAGCGTCAGATTTGATAACACAGGTCATCTTCCAGAAGCAGGTAATGAAACAATGCGTTGCAAATATTGTAAGAGTGGAAGAACATCTGTCTACTGTATAAAATGTAACGTACATTTGTGTTTTGTTGTGGGAAAAATAAAACGTAATTGCTTTCGTAATTTTCACCTAAAATAATAAAGAATAATTTAAATATTTCCTCCTTTTTTTGAAATAAATTTATAATAACCTGAATAATGTAATTCATTATGTCCTTGGTAGTGTACACCAAAATGTACAAACAATTTATTTATAATATTTCTGTAAAATTGGCAGTGTACATTGTGATGTACTTAAGTTTTCTCGAAACCTAGGATACCTAGATTTTTATTTTTATTTTTCTCAAGTTGTCCATTCATAAATTAAACAAAATTTATCAATAATTTCCTTTTTTTTCATATTTTTAGTTCTTGCCAAGTAAAGGGTTAAGATTATTATTTATAAGTTGAATTATATTAAGTTAAAATTTTTAAAATTCACCGCTACAACATTCTTTTCGTATTAATCGCGTCTTACACTCTTTAACTTTATATTCTAAATTTAATTCACTTCTTAACTATTTTAATTTTAATCGATCTCAGACTTCTTAATTTTAATTTTATATAATACTACATAGTGAATAGGACCCGGGGGCTGCGACCCTCTGGAAAACCAGGCGACTTGATTTTGTTATATATTAGTTTGTAGTTAAATTTAAGTGTTAGTTTTAGATTAGACTATATACAACTTTTACAAAGTTATTTAGTATAATAGACGCCACCTCCAACAATGCTTCCACGTACTCCACCGAAGAAAACTATGAGTGCCGAACCAGCAGAAACGCCAACCAGATCCACGGCCCGGAAGAGCACAGATGAGTGGGAGATCAGCAGAGCTCTTCCGGGTCTCAGCGGGACCCTGTTAGGCCCCAAGACGCCGACGGCTTCGACATCGGCAGCAAATAGACCGGAGTCACCTCCGCAGATACTAACGCCGCAGGCAATGAAGAGCGTCAACAGGGCCCGGGAAGCAAAGTCTGCAAGGATGTCGGCGATCAAGTTAATCGGCCAATCGAGAAATTTAAAGACCGAATTAAAGGAAGGCACACTCCAAGCCGTACAGAGGCTTTATGAATTAGTGAGGGAAGCAGAAGAGGAGAACCTCATTACACAAGATGAGATAGAAGACTTGAAGGCTAGAGCTCCCGAGAAAGCCGGCCTTCCCCAGGTCCCCCAGATCCCCCAGGTCCCCCAGGCGAACCTAATTCAAGAGTCCGCGCTGATCAAGAGGTTGGAAGAACACAGCCTCTTGATCAAAGAACACATGAAAGCCATGAAGGACCTCAAAAAGGCGGAAGTAGAAAAGCCAAACACCAGAGCAAATAAAAATTAAGAAGAGACAGGACCATCAAGCAAGGAGAGAGAGGAGCACTCTACATTGCTGAAGGAGAACACGGAGAACCTGAGGGCCCTTCAAGAACAACTAAAGGGCCGCAGGGAGGAGGCGGCAGCTGTCCGGAGCTACGCGGAAGCTACTGCGGCGGCTCCTCCACCCCGTATTACCCCAAGAGTTCTCCATTCGGTGGTAGTGACTTCCTCCAATAAAATGGATACCGGGGAGGATGTCCTCGGTAAAATAAGGAAGACGGTTAACGCAAAAGAGGGCTGGGTAAAAGTCGAACGAGTCCGCAAGGCTAAAGACCAGAAAGTGGTCATGGGGTTCGGCACTCCAGAAGACAGAGAAAGGGTGAAACTAAAGCTACAGAAGGAAGGAACGGGACTAACAGTAGAGGAAGTAAAAAACAGGGGCCCACTTTTGGTCCTAAGAGGAGTATTATCAATTAACACTGACGAAGACATCCAAAAGGCGTTAAGGAACCAGAACCGGGACCTCTTCCGTGACCTCAAAGGAGATGATAATAGAATAGAGATAAAATACCGGAAGAAAACTAGAAATCCGCTTACAGAGCACGTGGTCGTTAGCACCTCGCCGGCTCTCTGGAGTAGGATCACAACCCAAGGCATGGTACATATAGACCTCCAGAGAGTCAGGGCAGAAGATCAGACCCCTCTGGTCCAATGCTCGAGGTGCCTCGGCTACGGGCACTCAAAGCGGTATTGTAAAGAACTGACCGATGCGTGCAGCCACTGTGGCGGCCCTCATCTGAGAGCGAAATGCCCAGAGTGGGCTACCGGAGCAACACCTGGATGCAGGAACTGCTCGAAAGCGAAACTGGGTGAAACAGCTCACAACGCTTTCAGCAGCGACTGCCCTATCCGGAGAAGGTGGGACGAGATAGCCCGCTCGGCAATTGCATACTGCTAAGGATGATCAGGCAGACGCAGTGGCAGCAGGCACGATCACGTGCGAGATATCTCGACATATCTGACATACTCAATAAATGTAAAAATAGAAATAGGAAAACCAACTGTATAAGCTAGTAAAAATACTGTCAGTATACTTTTGCAAATACAACTATTTAGTATTATAATTAAGAGTATAATAAATAAGAATATGTTAGTTATGTTTAAGCTCTGCTTATTAAATAATGAATGTATATTAGTAGAAATAAAATAGAAATAAGAAATAGTATTAAGGATTATGTAAAATAGAATAGGAATAAGAAATAGAAAATAAAAACACCTTGTGTAACTATAAGAAAAACAATAGTAATATGTTAAGTGTAAGGGATAAGCATTGTGTAACGTGCAGAGTTAATGATGTAAATAAAGTAAATAAGGAAGAAATAAAGAAAACGTCACAAATATAATATCCCGCCAAACCGAGTACCATCCCGAAAATTAAGCAAATAGTATAAGTAAAATAAGTAAAATAGGAAGTAGGTACACAGAAAAAGTAATAAAAGGGAAAAATAAAAGAAAGATAAAGTATGTAGCATGAAAGGCCCTAATAAATGCGAGAACTGGGATGAAAGACACAGAAAATACAGGCTTCAACCACCCATGTTGGAGGTACAGAGTAGAAAAAAAAAACCTATGTAACTATAGACGAACTAGCTGAGGTATTAGCCAAAGTAAATAACTCATTTGAACTCTGCAACAAAAGAGGAAGGCCAAGTACCAGCAACAGTGTTGAAATGGAAATACAAGCAAAAAAAGGAGAGGACCAGCTCAACATATTCCTCTTAAAGGAAAAGTGGTCCTGCTGCCACGTATTCCGATGATACCATCAGATTCTACCATACCCTTTAAAAGGCTACAGTTTCCAATTCGTTTAGCTTTCGCCATGTCTATAAATAAATCTCAAGGTCAAACAATGTCCATTTGTGGTTTAGATTTGGAAAATCAATGTTTTTCTCATGGGCAACTATGTGTTGCGTGTTGACGTATTAGGAAACCGTCGAATCTATTTGTGTTAGCTAAAGACAGGTTAACCAAAAACATTGTGCACCGATTGGTGTTAAATTAAATTGAAAGTATTTATAATTCAAAAAAATAGATATTAATGTTTAAAAGTTTAAGACTGTCTGCCTTGCCTACCTCATTCATGAGTTTCAGCGTCACATGTTATTTACTGTATTATACTGTAATATACTTATATTTGTTATAAAATTAAATGGAAATAATAAATCTGATAAATTTCTATTTTGTACCTATTGATTTCTGCTTAACCCTTAAACCCTACCTTATTTTTGGAATAGCGAAACGCACAATCACGTGACTCAAGCTAATCTCTAATTAGGTCGGCGTCCATCTTATCACCAGTCGTGCGCTTGCACTGGTACAGTGTAGACGGAGTTATTGTTGATATAGGGTTTATCAGACCCCAGGGTAATAACAAATAGTGTTTGTGTTCTGAAATTATTTTTTTTTGATATATAGATGAATACTGTTGTTGTTTTGATACATTATTTTATACGGTAAGTTTCATAAATTAGTTTATTGATTAGGATAAAAGTATTACTTTTTACTTTAGGTATAAATTTAGACAAATTGCAACATTTCGTAGTGACATTATAAAGGGTGTCCCAAATTTAACGCAAGATTTGAATTTGCCGTCATTTGTGCAGTGAAGTGTTGGCAACCCTGAAAAAAAAGCAATTTGACAGCTAACAGTATAGGGTTATTAAAAATGGAGCGTTACACGATAGACCAACGTGTCTTCATTATTAAAGAATATTTCAAAAATAGTGAAAGCTTGGCGGCTGCAGTTCGAAAATTTCATACAAAATATGGTCGGAATAGTGTTTTAACTTCGTCAACTGTGAAGAGATTAATTGAAAAATTCATGGACTGGATCCGTTGGAGACGCCAAACACACTGGTCGTCCAAAAACAAGCCGTTCAAATGTGAATATCGAAGCAGTTAGTGAGAGTGTTGCTGACAATTCAGGAACCTCAATTCGACGTCGTGGACAAGAATTGCAAATTTCAAGAACCTCTCTACAGCGTATACTCACCAAAGATCTGTGTCAACATCAACAAATGGACCCTGATTTTTCGAGCAAAATCATCCTAAGCGATGAAGCACATTTTCATCTTGATGGCTTTGTCAATCGCCAAAATTGTCGCATTTGGGGTTCGGAGAACCCACATGTGATTGTCGAAAAACAAATGCATCCACAACGCGTGACTGTATGGTGTGGATTTTGGGCTGGAGGCATAATTGGGCCATATTTTTTTGAAAATGATGCTGGTCAAGCAGTGACTGTTACTGGTGCTCGATATCGCGACATGATTACACAGTTCTTTCTGCCAAAATTGGATGATATTGATGTGTCCAATATGTGGTTTCAACAAGACGGTGCCACATGTCATACAGCCCGTGAAACAATTCAATTACTGCATGAGACATTTCCAGGTCGTGTACTTTCTCGTTTCGGTGATCAAAATTGGCCTCCTAGATCGTGTGATTTAACACAATTAGACTTCTTTTTATGGGGTTATTTGAAATCACAAGTCTATGTCAACAAGCCCACAACCACCCGTGCATTAAAGGAAGAGATTCAACGCTGCATCAACGAAATTCAGCCACATTTATGCAGAATGGTCATGGAAAATTTCGACAAAAGAATGCGCATGTGCATGCAAAGCCGTGGAGGTCATTTGTCCGATGTGTTATTCCATACATAACCCTATCCTATGTACTTTATGAGTCAATAAAAATATAACAATCAAAAGACTAAAAACGGCGTTTTCTATTTAATTCAAATCTTGCGTTAATTTTGGGACACCCTTTACAACATTGCTGAACTGTCAAATTTAGCATATTTGGAATGATTTACACCAAAGAATATCATAGGTAGTTTTTCCAAACCTGGAATATGGCCAATTAATAAACTGGTATTTGGCGACGACGACTTTGCACCGATAGACATTTTCAGCACAGGTTATCACGATTTGACAGATGAGAACACTCACAACACACAAGATTTACATTTTGTAGACTCAGAAACAAGTCAAAATAATGAGGTTATTGATAGAGAACAAAATAAAACTCCTACTTTGGATGCCGACCCAGTTTCAGTGTCTGATGCTGACGATCCTCTACATGTTTCTTCATCAAAGGCTATTCTTACTCCTGAAGTAGTTAGACCTTATCCAAAAAAGGCGATTACTGACAGTGTCTTAAAAAGAAAAGGAATAGAAAAGGGACGATCAAGAATATACACTGAAACACCAGAAAAAAATAGATTAGAAAGCTTACGTAATGAAAAGAACAGCATGTAAAAGAATTAAAAACAGCGAAAAATCTGTTGGGATTAACTGAGCCAAAAAAGAAAAAGAGAGTGACTTCTTTGCCTGCAGAAATAGATTCCGATTCTAGTCAAGATGAAGTCGTGATGACGAGTGATAGTGAAGACATTAAAATGCCGTCGGAATCGGAAGAAGAGGTATGTATCAAAGAGCCCCACTGGTGGGGAAGAATGATACAAAATGATTTTTTTCTTAAAATCAGTTTATCTCTATACATCACCAGTTTTTGCGGTTTTTGCGTAGCCAAAATATAAGCTGACATATCAGCCAATGCACACATCAAAACAAATATTTAAATATAATGCTTTATGGTCCTCAGATAAGAGATAGAATTTTTGTGTATCAAAATGCCCCCCCTCCCCCTATGGAGGAAAACTCAGCCAACCTATAGTTCTACTTATGAAATTACCGATATCATACAAAAGCGACAAAAATACGTTGTTGAAAGCTTAGCAGACTGCAATGCCGTAATGTTGTTTGAAAAAATATTGGATCATGATGTAATGGATTTGATACCAAATAACAGAGTCTTGTATGCTAATCAAAATAATAGGCATGGTTTTGAACTTGATAGTGCATGTTTGAAAAAATTTTTTGGTGTACTGATACTGACCGGTTACCATGAATTGCCATCTGAACGTGATTACTGGAGTTTGGATGAAGACCTTGGTGTTCCATTGATTGCTAATTGTATGTCACGCAATAGGTTTTTGGAGATAAAAAGAAATCTTCATTTTGTGGATAACGGTCTAATAGATGGTTCGAAAGATAAAATGATCAAACTCAGATCATTATGCGATTTGATTCAGCGAAACTCTAGTCAGTGGGGTGTATTTCATGAAAGCTTGTCTGTGGACGAGTCCATGATCAAATATATTGGACGTCATCCATCAAAACAATTTATACAAGGAAAGCCTGTAAGATTTGGTTATCGCAATTGGGCTGCGACAAATTCAGATGGTTATTGCTACGCGTTTGATGTTTATTGTGGAAAATCCACAGAACCTTCTAATGATAACCTTGGTGCGAGAGTCGTGAAATCTCTATTGGCTAAAATGCCTGTAGTTCCTAAAGAGCATATCGTATACAGATTTCGATAATTTTTTTACCAATCATATTTCGATAATTTTTTCACCAATATGGAACGCAGACGAGACAGGTTTGTTTTTTAAACTAACGCCTGAAAAAACATTGAAATTTAAAGGAGAAAAGTGCGTAGGTGGAAAATTATTAAAAGATAGAATCACCGTGCTTGTTGCATCAAGCATGGCAGGGGAAAAAAGAAAATTATTGGTCATAGGCAAGGCGAAAAAGCCCAGGTGGTGGTGGTAAAAATGCCAGTTTTATTGACCAACATAAAACTGGCATTTTTACCACCAAACACAACATCAGTGATTCAACCTATTGATCAAGGGATAATTAAAACTCTCAAAAGTCAGTATCGGAAGATTTTAGTACAGAAAATGATGAACGACATTGAAAAAGCGGCAGGCTCATTTTCCGTTAATCTTTTAAATGCTATTGAGATGATAACTACGGCATGGGCTCGAGTGACTCCGGAAACGATCAAAAAGTGTTTTCTACACACTGGGTTCTGTAAATCTTCGGTTATCACAACAATTGACGACGATTCTGACGATGAGTTGGACATACCATTGGCACAGCTGACAACATCGTCAAGCGGAACAAATGTTCCGGATTGGGAAACATATGTCAATATTGACAGTCAGCTTATCACCACTAGCAATTTGACTGATAATGAAATTGTTGAAACTGTTGCTTCATCACCTACGACGCAAGATGAGGAAAATGAGGAGGAAGAAGAAAATGACAAGGAAGGTGAGATTCCTACAACTGAGGATGTGTTATGTGCAGTGACAAGGCTCAAAAGATATTGCCTATTTGGTGATGGAAAGGATAATATAGACATTGAAGGAGTAATGAAAATAGAATACACCCTACAGCGTATGCTAGCGCAAAAAAATAAATTGAAACAAAGTAATAATACACAATTTTTTAAATGTATCAGTAAATAACTATGTGTGCAAATATTTTTAAAAATAAATGAATATAAACCATGAACATGTCTGTATCTTTTTGCCTTTGCCTGTAACGACATCCGGATGTAACGACGAAATAACAGTGGTCCCTTCATCGTCGTTATAGTCGAAATCCACTGTATTTCGATAATTTTTTTACCAATCATCAATTGTTGCTCGATTTGGGTAGACTAGGTTTTAGAAGTACTGGAACCGTTCGAGAGAATCGGACGAAGAAATGTCCCCTGATCACAGTAAAAAAATATGAAGAAGAAGCCTAGGGCGGAATATGATTATAGTTTTGATACAAAGAATGATATAACTATGGAACGTTGGTAGGACAATAATGTCGTTACAATGGGAACTTATTTTGATGACATAGAGCCTTTGGGCAAAGTCAAACGATGGTGTAACATCAGAAAGCAAAAGGTTGACGTAAATATACCTAAAATGTTTGTCAACTATAATAAAGGAATGGGTGGAGTTGACCAAATGGATCAGTCTATCAGCCTTTATCGGATTTCAATAAAAGGAAAAACGTGGTGGTGGGTTATATTTACCTATTTGTTAGATATGGCGATATCAAATGCTTGGCGCCTACATGTTTTGCTCAGTAAAACTAAACAAGAGATAACTTACATGGACCAGTTATCTTTCAGACGAATTATTGCACAGACTTATTTACGTCCAACGAAAACTAAGAGCCGTCCGTCATCCTCAGCGGCACTAGGGGGTCGGCACAATAATGGTCATAATCCTGAACGGTGGAAAACCTATGTGTTATCTGTGTGATGTGTTATCTGTCACCAAAGAATTCGCTGGCGTTGCGAAATATGTTTGAAAACGCTATGTGTTGAACGACCTTGTTTCAAACAATTTCACTCCTAAAGCGCCCATTGTACACGGCTGAGTACACCCCTAAAACTTGATATGTAAATATATTTTTTCATTTTATCTTCTTATATAGCATATTTTATCCCTTATGGACTAATAAATAGAAAAACAATAAAAAATATACTGCAGTTTCATTTTGGGCGTTAATGGGTTAAACGGGAATGATAGGGAACTTCTAGACATTGTTTTTAATTATGTTTTGAACAATTTCACGGAAATTCAGCTAGTTGGGACTTTATGTAATTTCGAATGTCTAAATTGACCGGACTATTAGAAAATACATAAATAACGTAAAAATTATATTTTTATCAACTTGCAACTTAAACTTTTAGGAGAAAATATAAAACAGACATCTGGTATCAATAGTTTTGACATTAGTTGACGAAAACGGCGTACCGGCGGCCGTCAGCTGTTCTCTCCAAGGTATTTATATAATTTTATTATTACCCATTTTGGGAAAAGTTTCACGACTGAATCCTATGCTTGATATCATGATTATATAATTTGTCCAATAAGTTTGCAGTTCTAACTTCTTACATTGGTGTTATTTTGGATATTAACATGATGTATGCTGTGACATACATTGCCAAGTTTGTAAAAAAATACCCCTATTTAATTTGTATGTCAGTTAATACATTGAAAATTTTAGGGTTTTGCTTTGCTTAGTTTGTATATTAGCACTTTTTTTCCTTGTCTGCAGCAAAAGCTTGAGAGTCGTGGTGGTAGAATTTTAGCGCTTATCTCTGCTCAGAATGCACCCTCTGATGATAGTGAACATTCTGATATTGAAGACGAAATACACTGCCGGCCAAAAGTTTGAGACCACAAGTTAAAATATTATTTCTTTATAAAATGTGTTATAAATACATAGTATGATAAACAATTAAGTTAACACCTGCGTATACAATGGACTTTAACTACTTTTCGAAGCCATCATTTCTATTTATTTTTATGTTATCATCGTACAAAGGTCTTTTGTCTAGAAACATCAATGGGCGCCGCGTGCGGACCGCGCACTGAAGTCATTGTAATATTATTATTGCTGAATATTATTCATTATTTGGGCTTTGTTTCGTGTAAATAGAGTTTTAGGAAATTTTAACTTCCCTGAAACACTGAACACCTGAGTTTCCATGGAGTAAATATTTCTCAATCTTGGTTAGTCTGAGCTCGTCGTTCTTACAGTGAAGACATCTCATTATGGGAAAAGTACGCCAAATTAGCGGTGAAACTCGTGCTGTCATCGTTGCTTTACACAACGAAGGCAAATCTGAACGTGCGATTGCTACCCAGCTCAAGTTGTCGAAGACTTGTGTTCATAACACAATAACCCGATACAAGGAGACTGGCAGTAATCAAGACAGATCGCGGTCGGGAAGGCCGCGAGCTACAACTTCTAGCGAGGATAAGTTCATCGTGGTAACAAGCAAGCGAAATAGACGCCTGACAGCACCAGAAATCCGCGCTGAAGTGAACAAATCCCGGTCTACACCTGTGTCATTGACCACAGTGAAAAGAAGACTAAGAGACGCTAATTTATTTGGTCGCGTAGCCGTCCGAAAACCTCTCTTAAAGCCACAAAACAAAAAGAAGAGAATGCAGTGGGCCCTTACCCATCGAAACTGGAGTGAAGAAGACTTCAAAAGAGTTCTATGGACAGATGAGTCCAAATTTGAAGTGCTTGGGAGCAAAAGACGTGTTTTTGTTCGGCGGAGTGCCAAGGAAAAGATGATGCCAGACTGTATCCGGCCCACAGTGAAGCATGGCGGTGGTTCCATTATGGTTTGGGGTTGTTTCTCGAGCCGTGGAACTGGAGATTTGGTACGAGTTATGAAAAAAGAATTATGAAAAAAGAGCAGTACAAACAAATATTGGAGAGTAATGCTGTACCATCGGGACTTCGGCTAGTTGGAGATGGCTTTATTTTCCAACAAGACAACGACCCTAAACACAGCTCCATATTGTGCAGGGGTTATATAGAGAAAAAAGAAGCAGAAGGAGTGTTTAAAAACATGGTGTGGCCCCCTCAGAGCCCCGACCTTAACCCTAGAGAACTTTTGTGGGAAGAGCTGGACAGAAACGTGGGAAGAGCTGGACAGAAACGTGGGAAGAGCTGGACAGAAACGTGGGAAGAGCTGGACAGAAACGTGCGCAGTTGTTGTCCCAGCTCACAAGAGGATTTGTGGAGAGTTTTGCAAGAAAGCTGGAACAATATTTCACAAGAAACAATCGACAAATTGATTGCCCGCATGCCAAGACTTGTCAACAAAGTGATTCAATGCAAGGGAGGGTTTTTTGATGAAAAATCTGTTTAGCTTGTCAACATATATTTTAAGTTAAATTGTCGAAGTGTTTAATATTTTTTGTTTATATTTCATCGCATTTGCCATACCTAATAAATATTTCAACAAATCCTTTCATGTTCAGCTTTTTATTTTGGGTTTTACATCAATTTCCAACTTTTATGTAGGTGGTCTCAAACTTTTGGCCGGCAGTGTATGTATCAATAACGCATGGCTCCTTCACAGAAGAAATTCCAAGACAAAGTCAATTGCTTTGAAGGACTCTAGATTCGAATTGCACGAAGGTCTAAAAAAATACCAGCGTTCTGAGGGTAGTAAACAAAGACACCAAAAAAGGAGAACCACAAGCCAGTCCAGTTGAAAAGTCACGATTTGACAACGTTGGTCATTTTATGACAATGACCACACAAGAAAGATGCCGATTGTGTTTAAAACTTACAGTCGTACAATATATGAAGTGCCAAGTCCGCCTTTGTTTCGTAACTGACTAAAATTCCTGTAATGAGATCTAAGATTTTCGCGAGTATTCATTTAAATGAAACAAGTGTTATTCGGATTTACTACGCGGATTTTATTATTTAAAAACTACATTATCCCGACGTTTCGGTTACTTTGCAGCAACCATGATCACGGGCAGACGAGGTGTGAATGTGTTCATGTGTGAATGTGTTCACGTCGGGATAATGTAGTTTTTAAATAATAAAATCCGCGTAGTAAATCCGAATAACACTTGTTTCATTTAAAATTCCTGTAATTGTCAACTAGATTACCATGTGCCTACGTAATTTCTATGTATTTTTTTATAAAAATAAATAATAAATATAATAGTTGTTTTTTTTTACATACGTAGTCAGTACCTACAGTAATTGGCAATGTATGCCCTTGCATACAACACATTAATGATTTGTATTCTTAAGTAGTTGGCGGTGTATGTTGTGGCCTACATGAGTTTTCAGGACAACTTAGCTTTTCAAATTTATCTATAGTCGTTTTATGTGTATAAATAACATTTCTGATGACAAAATTCAGGTTTTATAGCATTTTATACTTTACCAAATTAAGGGTTAAAGAATGGTGTATAAATAAGGAACAAATACACTGCATGGTAAGGGACGAGGGATCCAATATGAGGCGTGCTGTGACACTGGGCGGATTTAATGATATCGATTGTACTGCTCACAAGTTACAGACAAGTATGTATTAAGCACGGGTTGAATTCTCAAGTGTTCCTGACGGGCATGATTCAAAAATGTAAAAAGACTTTTTCACATTTTAATCATTCGACTATCGCTCAGACTCAATTGGCCCAAGCCAACAGCGATTAAACCCAGATCGTACTCCACAAACTGTCACAGCAGACTGTGCAACGAGATGGAATAGCACATTTTATTTAGTAGAGATTTTTGAAACTAAAAGATGCTTTGTGCTTGTATGCTAATGACAATACCAATTTCAGTATTTCACCTTCGTCTGAAGAATGGAAAGCCATGGAGCAATGCGTAACAGTTCTTAAGCCGTTTGAAGAGGCTACTTGCAGTTTGAGCAGCTCAGATTCTTTAATCTCATCTGTGATTCCAATCATTTACACACTGAAAATAAGCCTTGAAGAAACAAAGATACCAGCCGAGGGCGATGCCGTTGGTAATATTGTAAGGAATTTTATTCAAGCTATCAAAAGCGAAATTAACAAGAAATTTAGCAACCTGGAGAATGATAATTTATTCACAATCTTGACTTTTCTGCACGATACAAGCACAAATTAAACTAGAATCCTCAAATGAAAGTGAAGATCCTGACGTAGAAAGTGTAGATGATACATTGATATGTGAAATTAAGACTCGGTAAAAGTTGTTGCTCGCAAGTATCCGAGCGCTCCACCAGCAAACGTACCAAGTGAACAGCTATTCAGTGCTACTGGCCTAATATACGAGACGCTTAGAAATCGCCTCACGAGCGAAAAGGCAGCAAAACTGCTATTTTTAAAATAAAATATTCCACTATTGAAATTCGAGTACTGACTGATTGTTCTTTCTATTAGGGTATGTAATAAAAATGATAAATAATAATAATTATTTTTTTTCAACCTTATTTAATTTGATTTCTAAACCTTCGCAATCGCAACATTCGCACTCCTACCATTCGCATTCGCGACTGTAGAAAATATGACATTCGTAACATCTCTAATACTTACACATTTCCTACAAGTGACGAAACAGCAATGACACAAAATATTGAAGAACTTGTAGGTGGAAAAACACCTATGGAAGTATTTTCCCTATTTTTTATTGATGAAGTTTGGGAACAGATTGTAAGATTTTCAAATAATTATGCTTGCGACCATAACCCTCATTTATTTACCCTCACCGTAGCAGAACTCAAGACTTTTTGCACATTATTACTGACTGGATATCATTGATTCCCTGCTGCGAAATTGTACTGGTCAAAAGATGAAGACAAAAATAAATCGATTGTAAGAAGTTGCACGAGTCGTAACAAATTAGACTCTATAAAGAAAAACATTCATTTGTGTGATAATGCTGACCTGGATTAAAATGATAAATTCACTAAATTACGTCCTATTTTCAATATAATAAACCAGAAAAGAAAATTGCAGTTTAGAATATTTTGACACGACTTGTCAATTGACGAAAAAATTTTACCATATTTTGGACGTCATGGTTGCAAGATGTTCATCAAAGGAAAGCCTGTAAGATTTGAATTCAAGTTATGATGCTGGTGTAGTTCGAATGGTTTTCTGTACCAGTTTATTCCATATGGCGGAAAGAATAGTGACGTTGCTAGAAATGACTTAGGTCTTGGAGAAAATACTGTACCGGATCTATTGTCCGTTATTGAAGACCCAAGCAAACATCGCATTTTTTTAATAATTTCTTTTCTTCACATAAATTGTTTTGAATGATAAACAGAGGTTTTTTTGCCACTGGTACTATTAGAAAAAACAAAGAACAATGAATGAAACCTTGATAACTACGATAAAACTTCAGAAAAAAGAGAGGATCATTTAATTATAGCTTCGACCAAAAACATGAAGTACTGTTGGTTCGATGGAATGACAATTCTGTGGTGACTGTGGCTACTAACAACGCAAAGATCGAACCATTGGTTACAGCAAAACGGTATGATAGAAAAATAATAAAAGATGGTGAATGTGCAGCACAGCACCGCCCCAGGTTATAGCTGATTATAATAAAAATATGGGAGGTGTAGATCTCCATGAAAACGGAATAGCCAATTATAGGATTCGAATAAGAGGGAAGAGGTGGTGGTTGCCACTGCTCATCAATTTGATAGACAGTGTATTGGTTAACTCGTGGAAAATTTACAATATAGCTAATGAGCGATCTTTGAATCATTTGGAATTCAAATCTTACATTGCTTTTAGTTTGATGAAAGCCGAAGAAGCCCAACTTGCAGATACATAATTCAAATTTTTTGGGTAATTCAAATATCTAAGAAGACCATCTAAAAACGCGTTCTTACAATATTTGGCTTCAATAATATTGGTAATGTCATAGAAGAGCACGAAAATAAACGTCAAAGAAAATGTCGACAGTGTAGAAGTACAACAATTTATATGTGTAAAAAATGTCAAGTACATCTTCATGCTGATTGTTTCAAAATATTTCACTCACGCTAATAATATTGCATTGTTATATGTACTTGCCTGTCTAATTTAAGTTCAGTAATCCCAACGTTCATTAGACGTAACATGTTGCGGAATGTAAAATAATTTATCAATATTTTTTTTCTATAATTTGCTCTTTTTAGATGTATTTATAAACGTCATAAACAATTAAACCAATGAATGTCTTTATTTTTACCCTTGGGAATTAATGGGTTAAAGAAAGGATTTTAAATCATTAAAAATTGTTTGATTATTCCATGAGCAATGGTTTATGAAACTATGTTATGTAGGTATTGATCTCTATTTCAATTACATTTTATATAATTTCTTCTTTTTCTTCCACGTGTAAATTTTGCTGTAAAATTTCTCATATTCGTTCTTTACTAATCTGTAACTCTTCAGCTATCTATTAATTTTAATCTTCGGTCGGAAAAAACATTTTTTTCTACTTTTTAAACATTTTCTTCAATCACTACCGGCACATGGTGGTCCGACATGGATCGTTTTGACAGCTCTCTTTCTTGTTGAAGAAGTCTTGCCCATTTTTTTATTTTTGTATATGATGGCCCGGGATCCTGAAGAAATGATGATCTTTAGTCGAATTTCCGTTTTTGTTACAAGAAATGTAATTTATGTGCAGTGCTCAATATTGCAAGAATTTTCAGTTTCGGTCGCTACGGCATTGTTGCTTGTTCCAGGTTTGAAATATTAATGAACCAAATTGAAGAAACGTTTGCTATTAATTCTATCAATTAGTGCCGCAAGTTGTGCTATCAGTAACGACATGATACCTTTTCATTAAGTACCTTAGGTAGCAAACTTATCAGCCGCAACTCGTATTTTTCCACAGGAATATATTTTGATTTTAATTTAAAGGAGTGAGAAACTCAGCTTCAGCAGAATGGGTTTGTAAGGTAGTCTTCAATTATTCCCTTGAAAAATGTAAATAAATTAGTATAATCACAAATGGAAATCAAGTATTACATGCAGAAATGTGGAGTCAGGGTCAATATAATTCTTCAGAATATTTCTAGATATATGCTTGTCATAATACTCATCATATCGTTGTCGTAGAAACTATAGTTCTAACAATCTTAGCTTTTAAAATTAAACGTAAAAAACGAGAGGAATTTTAACATTAAAACTTACATAAATATCTTCATTGCTGCTCATAAGTTGCTTTTCATATCTGGAATGAAGAGTGGTTATAAGAAAAAATAAAAGTTATGGAGTATTTTGTAAAATTAATTTATGTTCTTTAAGTACCGTACAATCCCCAAAATTACGTAAGACACGGATAGCAAATATTCATCATGCAATTTTATATTTTAAAAATATTGTTACGAGGAGAATGACTTGTAAACAATAAATACCTTTTTCAATTTTCAAGCTCGGAAGAGCGTCCTCATATCTGTAAATTAATTCTTAATGTAAAGAAATAATAATTACAAAGCTGATAAGTAAAAACCAGAAAAGAGATCAGTTTAAATCAATATCATCAACAAAATTATGATATATGCTTATCATGTAAGACATCATTTCAGAAGGAACTCTAATACACTTGTATAAATATGTTACACTTACATACGACATCTTTTTCACCTGGTACATAATGCAAACACGGAAGGGTTGCGAAATCTGCAAAATAATAACATATCAGAAAATATTCGTCCAGGAGTAAATAGCAGCCTTTTTATATTTTTTTATATTTTCAGTAAAACCAATCATCAATAAGTCAGCCTGGGGCGGTTACAAAATTCATCATAATGTGTATTTCTAACAAAGAAATGGGAGAGATATTAAAATTTAAAACATTTAATCACACAACTTTGGCTTACCATTTCTGCAAGAATCTTTATCCAACTTTTGGGTTTGAATTCCAGTTTAATAAAAGGATACTGTAACAAAATATTTCAAAATCAATTTTTTATATGTCACTGTTGCAATTGCCTATTGGTTCAATTAAATACTTTCAGATGTTACCAAACCATATTTTCCCCACGGCTCTGTGAGACAGGGATAACTTAGTTATTCATCATAATATTATCGGACTTAACCCAAAACGCAATCGTATTAATCGCATTAAACTATATACTACATGGTTAAAATATTGTTTCTAAAATTTGTATAATTACTAACTAAATTATGTTTTAGTATATTTGAAATTGTATTCATTACAACTAAGAAATGTACCTCGATTTGAAAGACTTTGCCATCATTTGATTCTTCAGTTTGAAATCTGCAAAGAAAAAATGTTTTATAACTAGCTGCTATTCCTTTTTATGTTTGTATAGAAATATATTTAACTATTTTTTAACAAAATTGTTACATTCAACCCTTGGATATACAATCATAATGAGAGAATATCTTACACGGAGTGTTTTACTGTTCCTAGCCAGAGTCAAGTGTGGCAGTGAGTTCTGTTCACACATCGGCTTTGGTAGGGTCTTACGTTTTCTTTGATAATTAACATTATACATTTTTAATTGTTACTGTACTCACATTTTAATGGAAGATGACCAGGATCATTTGAATTCTCTCACAATCTTGTACCTGAGAATAATATAGTGTTCGCTATTATTTATTCAATGTTTTGTTTATAATAAATGGTAAAGTGTAGTAGATATCAGTGAATTTGGTAAGATCGAAATCATGTAGATCATACGAACGAGACATAAATTACATCACTTAAAATTGGACTGAAATGTATGAAGAATAATAAAAAAATGTTTTGATATATTTACGTTCAGAACTAAAACATTATTTACGGATGTTTTGCGTTGAATATATATTACACTTAAATATCATGTTTATTCAAGAAGATTTACAATGTATTGTAGAAGAGATGTCAAACATATAAAAACCTAAAAATTAAACAGTATTTACTTAAAGGTTTCTGTATTATAACATTATTATATTTCCAGTAAAACCAACCATCAATAAGTCAGCCTGGGGCGGTTACAAACATCATCATAATGTGTATTCCAAATAAAACACAGGGCAAGACAATGAAATGAGAACTTGCTATTAGTGTTACTTAACAACAAACTGTGCATCCATTTATTGAGAAATAATTTACTTGGGAATAGTTATATATGTCAGTCACACTTACATATATTTATATGGCGTCGTATTCACTTCGTGTATACTGCACTGTGGGAGGGTGGCGTAATCTGAAAAATATTTACATATCAGAAAACATTCCTCCAGGTGTAAATAGCAGCATTTTTGGATTTTTTTATATTTTCAGTAAAACCAATCATCAACAAGTCAGCCTGGGGCGGTTACAAAAATCATCATAATGTGTATTCCAAATAAAACAAGGGCGAGACAATGAAATGAGAACTTGCTATTAATGTTACTTAACAACCAACTATGCATCCATTTATTGAGAAATAATTTATTTGTGAATATGTAGTTATATATTTCAGCCACACTTACATATGACATCCTTTTCACATGATGCATACTGCACTGTGGAAGGGTGGCGTAATCTGAAAAATATTTACATATCAGAAAACATTCCTCCAGGTGTAAATAGCAGCATTTTTGGATTTTTTATATTTTCAGTAAAACCAATCATCAATAAGTCAGCCTGGGGCGGTTACAAAAATCATCATAATGTGTATTCTAAATAAAACAAGGGCAAGACAATGAAATGAGAACTTGCTCTTAGTGTTACTTAACAACAAACTGTGCATCCATTTATTGAGAAATAATTTACTTGGGAATAGTTATATATGTCAGTCACACTTACATATATTTATATGGCATCGTATTCACATCGTGTATACTGCACTGTGGGAGGGTGGCGTAATCTGAAAAATATTTACATATCAAAAAACATTCCTCCAGGTGTATAAAGCAGCTTTTTTGGATTTTTTTATATTTTCAGTAAAACCAATCATCAACAAGTCAGCCTGGGGCGGTTACAAAAATCATCATAATGTGTATTCCAAATAAAACAAGGGCGAGACAATGAAATGAGAACTTGCTATTAATGCTACTTAACAACCAACTGTGCATCCATTTATTGAGAAATAATTTACTTGGGAATAGTTATATATGTCAGTCACACTTACATATATTTATATGGCGTCGTATTCACATCGTGTATACTGCACTGTGGGAGGGTGGCGTAATCTGAAAAATATTTACATATCAGAAAACATTCCTCCAGGTGTAAATAGCAGCATTTTTGGATTTTTTTTATATTTTCAGTAAAACCAATCATCAATAAGTCAGCCTGGGGCGGTTACAAAAATCATCATAATGTGTATTCTAAATAAAACGAGGGCAAGACAATGAAATGAGAACTTGCTATTAATGCTACTTAACAACCAACTATGCATCCATTTATTGAGAAATAATTTATTTGTGAATATGTAGTTATATAATTCAGCCACACTTACATATATTTATATGGCATCGTATTCACATCGTGTATACTGCACTGTGGGAGGGTGGCGTAATCTGAAAAATATTTACATATCAAAAAACATTCCTCCAGGTGTATAAAGCAGCTTTTTTGGATTTTTTTATATTTTCAGTAAAACCAATCATCAACAAGTCAGCCTGGGGCGGTTACAAAAATCATCATAATGTGTATTCCAAATAAAACAAGGGCGAGACAATGAAATGAGAACTTGCTCTTAGTGTTACTTAACAACAAACTGTGCATCCATTTATTGAGAAATAATTTACTTGGGAATAGTTGTATATGTCAGTCACACTTACATATATTTATATGGCGTCGTATTCACATCGTGTATACTGCACTGTGGGAGGGTGGCGTAATCTGAAAAATATTTACATATCAGAAAACATTCCTCCAGGTGTAAATAGCAGCATTTTTGGATTTTTTTATATTTTCAGTAAAACCAATCATCAATAAGTCAGCCTGGGGCGGTTACAAAAATCATCATAATGTGTATTCCAAATAAAACAAGGGCGAGACAATGAAATGAGAACTTGCTATTAATGTTACTTAACAAACAACTGTGCATCCATTTATTGAGAAATAATTTACTTGGGAATAGTTATATATGTCAGTCACACTTACATATATTTATATGGCGTCGTATTCACATCGTGTATACTGCACTGTGGGAGGGTGGCGTAATCTGAAAAATATTTACATATCAGAAAACATTCCTCCAGGTGTAAATAGCAGCATTTTTGGATTTTTTTATATTTTCAGTAAAACCAATCATCAATAAGTCAGCCTGGGGCGGTTACAAAAATCATCATAATGTGTATTCTAAATAAAACAAGGGCAAGACAATGAAATGAGAACTTGCTCTTAGTGTTACTTAACAACAAACTGTGCATCCATTTATTGAGAAATAATTTACTTGGGAATAGTTATATATGTCAGTCACACTTACATATATTTATATGGCATCGTATTCACATCGTGTATACTGCACTGTGGGAGGGTGGCGTAATCTGAAAAATATTTACATATCAAAAAACATTCCTCCAGGTGTATAAAGCAGCTTTTTTGGATTTTTTTATATTTTCAGTAAAACCAATCATCAACAAGTCAGCCTGGGGCGGTTACAAAAATCATCATAATGTGTATTCCAAATAAAACAAGGGCGAGACAATGAAATGAGAACTTGCTATAAATGCTACTTAACAACCAACTGTGCATCCATTTATTGAGAAATAATTTACTTGGGAATAGTTATATATGTCAGTCACACTTACATATATTTATATGGCGTCGTATTCACATCGTGTATACTGCACTGTGGGAGGGTGGCGTAATCTGAAAAATATTTACATATCAGAAAACATTCCTCCAGGTGTAAATAGCAGCATTTTTGGATTTTTTTATATTTTCAGTAAAACCAATCATCAATAAGTCAGCCTGGGGCGGTTACAAAAATCATCATAATGTGTATTCTAAATAAAACGAGGGCAAGACAATGAAATGAGAACTTGCTATTAATGCTACTTAACAACCAACTATGCATCCATTTATTGAGAAATAATTTATTTGTGAATATGTAGTTATATAATTCAGCCACACTTACATATATTTATATGGCATCGTATTCACATCGTGTATACTGCACTGTGGGAGGGTGGCGTAATCTGAAAAATATTTACATATCAAAAAACATTCCTCCAGGTGTATAAAGCAGCTTTTTTGGATTTTTTTATATTTTCAGTAAAACCAATCATCAACAAGTCAGCCTGGGGCGGTTACAAAAATCATCATAATGTGTATTCCAAATAAAACAAGGGCGAGACAATGAAATGAGAACTTGCTCTTAGTGTTACTTAACAACAAACTGTGCATCCATTTATTGAGAAATAATTTACTTGGGAATAGTTGTATATGTCAGTCACACTTACATATATTTATATGGCGTCGTATTCACATCGTGTATACTGCACTGTGGGAGGGTGGCGTAATCTGAAAAATATTTACATATCAGAAAACATTCCTCCAGGTGTAAATAGCAGCATTTTTGGATTTTTTTATATTTTCAGTAAAACCAATCATCAATAAGTCAGCCTGGGGCGGTTACAAAAATCATCATAATGTGTATTCCAAATAAAACAAGGGCGAGACAATGAAATGAGAACTTGCTATTAATGTTACTTAACAAACAACTGTGCATCCATTTATTGAGAAATAATTTACTTGGGAATAGTTATATATGTCAGTCACACTTACATTTATTTATATGGCGTCGTATTCACATCGTGTATACTGCACTGTGGGAGGGTGGCGTAATCTGAAAAATATTTACATATCAGAAAACATTCCTCCAGGTGTAAATAGCAGCATTTTTGGATTTTTTTATATTTTCGGTAAAACCAATCATCAATAAGTCAGCCTGGGGCGGTTACAAAAATCATCATAATGTGTATTCCAAATAAAACAAGGGCAAGACAATGAAATGAGAACTTGCCATTAATGTTACTTAACAACAAACTGTGCATCCATTTATTGAGAAATTATTTATTTGTGAATATGTAGTTATATATTTCAGCCACACTTACATATATTTATATGGCGTCGTATTCACATCGTGTATACTGCACTGTGGGAGGGTGGCGTAATCTGAAAAATATTTACATATCAGAAAACATTCCTCCAGGTGTAAATAGCAGCATTTTTGGATTTTTTTATATTTTCAGTAAAACCAATCATCAATAAGTCAGCCTGGGGCGGTTACAAAAATCATCATAATGTGTATTCTAAATAAAATAAGGGCAAGACAATGAAATGAGAACTTGCTCTTAGTGTTACTTAACAACAAACTGTGCATCCATTTATTGAGAAATAATTTACTTGGGAATAGTTATATATGTCAGTCACACTTACATATATTTATATGGCGTCGTATTCACATCGTGTATACTGCACTGTGGGAGGGTGGCGTAATCTGAAAAATATTTACATATCAGAAAACATTCCTCCAGGTGTAAATAGCAGCATTTTTGGATTTTTTTATATTTTCAGTAAAACCAATCATCAATAAGTCAGCCTGGGGCGGTTACAAAAATCATCATAATGTGTATTCCAAATAAAACAAGGGCGGGACAATGAAATGAGAACTTGCCATTAATGTTACTTAACAACAAACTGTGCATCCATTTATTGAGAAATTATTTATTTGTGAATATGTAGTTATATATTTCAGCCACACTTACATATATTTATATGGCGTCGTATTCACATCGTGTATACTGCACTGTGGGAGGGTGGCGTAATCTGAAAAATATTTACATATCAGAAAACATTCCTCCAGGTGTAAATAGCAGCATTTTTGGATTTTTTTTATATTTTCAGTAAAACCAATCATCAACAAGTCAGCCTGGGGCGGTTACAAAAATCATCATAATGTGTATTCTAAATAAAACGAGGGCAAGACAATGAAATGAGAACTTGCTATTAATGCTACTTAACAACAAACTATGCATCCATTTATTGAGAAATAATTTATTTGTGAATATGTAGTTATATAATTCAGCCACACTTACATATATTTATATGGCATCGTATTCACATCGTGTATACTGCACTGTGGGAGGGTGGCGTAATCTGAAAAATATTTACATATCAGAAAACATTCCTCCAGGTGTAAATAGCAGCATTTTTGGATTTTTTTATATTTTCAGTAAAACCAATCATCAACAAGTCAGCCTGGGGCGGTTACAAAAATCATCATAATGTGTATTCCAAATAAAACAAGGGCGAGACAATGAAATGAGAACTTGCTATTAATGCTACTTAACAACCAACTGTGCATCCATTTATTGAGAAATAATTTACTTGGGAATAGTTATATATGTCAGTCACACTTACATATATTTATATGGCGTCGTATTCACATCGTGTATACTGCACTGTGGGAGGGTGGCGTAATCTGAAAAATATTTACATATCAGAAAACATTCCTCCAGGTGTAAATAGCAGCATTTTTGGATTTTTTTATATTTTCAGTAAAACCAATCATCAATAAGTCAGCCTGGGGCGGTTACAAAAATCATCATAATGTGTATTCTAAATAAAACGAGGGCAAGACAATGAAATGAGAACTTGCTATTAATGCTACTTAACAACCAACTATGCATCCATTTATTGAGAAATAATTTACTTGGGAATAGTTATATATGTCAGTCACACTTACATATATTTATATGGCGTCGTATTCACATCGTGTATACTGCACTGTGGGAGGGTGGCGTAATCTGAAAAATATTTACATATCAGAAAACATTCCTCCAGGTGTAAATAGCAGCATTTTTGGATTTTTTTATATTTTCAGTAAAACCAATCATCAATAAGTCAGCCTGGGGCGGTTACAAAAATCATCATAATGTGTATTCTAAATAAAACGAGGGCAAGACAATGAAATGAGAACTTGCTATTAATGCTACTTAACAACCAACTATGCATCCATTTATTGAGAAATAATTTATTTGTGAATATGTAGTTATATAATTCAGCCACACTTACATATATTTATATGGCATCGTATTCACATCGTGTATACTGCACTGTGGGAGGGTGGCGTAATCTGAAAAATATTTACATATCAGAAAACATTCCTCCAGGTGTAAATAGCAGCATTTTTGGATTTTTTATATTTTCAGTAAAACCAATCATCAACAAGTCAGCCTGGGGCGGTTACAAAAATCATCATAATGTGTATTCCAAATAAAACAAGGGCGAGACAATGAAATGAGAACTTGCTATTAATGCTACTTAACAACCAACTGTGCATCCATTTATTGAGAAATAATTTATTTGTGAATATGTAGTTATATATTTCAGCCACACTTACATATGACATCCTTTTCACATGATGCATACTGCACTGTGGAAGGGTGGCGTAATCTGAAAAATATTTACATATCAGAAAACATTCCTCCAGGTGTAAATAGCAGCATTTTTGGATTTTTTTATATTTTCAGTAAAACCAATCATCAATAAGTCAGCCTGGGGCGGTTACAAAAATCATCATAATGTGTATTCTAAATAAAACAAGGGCAAGACAATGAAATGAGAACTTGCTCTTAGTGTTACTTAACAACAAACTGTGCATCCATTTATTGAGAAATAATTTACTTGGGAATAGTTATATATGTCAGTCACACTTACATATATTTATATGGCATCGTATTCACATCGTGTATACTGCACTGTGGGAGGGTGGCGTAATCTGAAAAATATTTACATATCAAAAAACATTCCTCCAGGTGTATAAAGCAGCTTTTTTGGATTTTTTTATATTTTCAGTAAAACCAATCATCAACAAGTCAGCCTGGGGCGGTTACAAAAATCATCATAATGTGTATTCCAAATAAAACAAGGGCGAGACAATGAAATGAGAACTTGCTATTAATGCTACTTAACAACCAACTGTGCATCCATTTATTGAGAAATAATTTACTTGGGAATAGTTATATATGTCAGTCACACTTACATATATTTATATGGCGTCGTATTCACATCGTGTATACTGCACTGTGGGAGGGTGGCGTAATCTGAAAAATATTTACATATCAGAAAACATTCCTCCAGGTGTAAATAGCAGCATTTTTGGATTTTTTTTATATTTTCAGTAAAACCAATCATCAATAAGTCAGCCTGGGGCGGTTACAAAAATCATCATAATGTGTATTTCTAAACAAAGAAATGGGAGAGATATTAAAATTTAAAACATTTAATCACACAACTTTGGCTTACCATTTCTGCAAGAATCTTTATCCAACTTTTGGGTTTGAATTCCAGTTTAATAAAAGGATACTGTAACAAAATATTTCAAAATCAATTTTTTATATGTCACTGTTGCAATTGCCTATTGGTTCAATTAAATACTTTCAGATGTTACCAAACCATATTTTCCCCACGGCTCTGTGAGACAGGGATAACTTAGTTATTCATCATAATATTATCGGACTTAACCCAAAACGCAATCGTATTAATCGCATTAAACTATATACTACATGGTTAAAATATTGTTTCTAAAATTTGTATAATTACTAACTAAATTATGTTTTAGTATATTTGAAATTGTATTCATTACAACTAAGAAATGTACCTCGATTTGAAAGACTTTGCCATCATTTGATTCTTCAGTTTGAAATCTGCAAAGAAAAAATGTTTTATAACTAGCTGCTATTCCTTTTTATGTTTGTATAGAAATATATTTAACTATTTTTTAACAAAATTGTTACATTCAACCCTTGGATATACAATCATAATGAGAGAATATCTTACACGGAGTGTTTTACTGTTCCTAGCCAGAGTCAAGTGTGGCAGTGAGTTCTGTTCACACATCGGCTTTGGTAGGGTCTTACGTTTTCTTTGATAATTAACATTATACATTTTTAATTGTTACTGTACTCACATTTTAATGGAAGATGACCAGGATCATTTGAATTCTCTCACAATCTTGTACCTGAGAATAATATAGTCTTCGCTATTATTTATTCAATGTTTTGTTTATAATAAATGGTAAAGTGTAGTAGATATCAGTGAATTTGGTAAGATCGAAATCATGTAGATCATACGAACGAGACATAAATTACATCACTTAAAATTGGACTGAAATGTATGAAAAATAATAAAAAAATGTTTTGATATATTTACGTTCAGAACTAAAACATTATTTACGGATGTTTTGCGTTGAATATATATTACACTTAAATATCATGTTTATTCCAGAAGATTTACAATGTATTGTAGAAGAGATGTCAAACATATAAAAACCTAAAATTAAACAGTATTTACTTAAAGGTTTCTGTATTATAACATTATTATATTTCCAGTAAAACCAACCATCAATAAGTCAGCCTGGGGCGGTTACAAAAATCATCATAATGTGTATTCCAAATAAAACAAGGGCGAGACAATGAAATGAGAACTTGCTATTAATGCTACTTAACAACCAACTGTGCATCCATTTATTGAGAAATAATTTACTTGGGAATAGTTATATATGTCAGTCACACTTACATATATTTATATGGCGTTGTATTCACATCGTGTATACTGCACTGTGGGAGGGTGGCGTAATCTGAAAAATATTTACATATCAGAAAACATTCCTCCAGGTGTAAATAGCAGCATTTTTGGATTTTTTTATATTTTCAGTAAAACCAATCATCAATAAGTCAGCCTGGGGCGGTTACAAAAATCATCATAATGTGTATTCTAAATAAAACGAGGGCAAGACAATGAAATGAGAACTTGCTATTAATGCTACTTAACAACCAACTATGCATCCATTTATTGAGAAATAATTTATTTGTGAATATGTAGTTATATAATTCAGCCACACTTACATATATTTATATGGCATCGTATTCACATCGTGTATACTGCACTGTGGGAGGGTGGCGTAATCTGAAAAATATTTACATATCAAAAAACATTCCTCCAGGTGTATAAAGCAACTTTTTTGGATTTTTTTATATTTTCAGTAAAACCAATCATCAACAAGTCAGCCTGGGGCGGTTACAAAAATCATCATAATGTGTATTCTAAATAAAACGAGGGCAAGACAATGAAATGAGAACTTGCTATTAATGCTACTTAACAACCAACTATGCATCCATTTATTGAGAAATAATTTATTTGTGAATATGTAGTTATATAATTCAGCCACACTTACATATATTTATATGGCATCGTATTCACATCGTGTATACTGCACTGTGGGAGGGTGGCGTAATCTGAAAAATATTTACATATCAGAAAACATTCCTCCAGGTGTAAATAGCAGCATTTTTGGATTTTTTTATATTTTCAGTAAAACCAATCATCAACAAGTCAGCCTGGGGCGGTTACAAAAATCATCATAATGTGTATTCCAAATAAACAAGGGCGAGACAATGAAATGAGAACTTGCTATTAATGCTACTTAACAACCAACTGTGCATCCATTTATTGAGAAATAATTTATTTGTGAATATGTAGTTATATATTTCAGCCACACTTACATATGACATCCTTTTCACATGATGCATACTGCACTGTGGAAGGGTGGCGTAATCTGAAAAATATTTACATATCAAAAAACATTCCTCCAGGTGTATAAAGCAGCTTTTTTGGATTTTTTTATATTTTCAGTAAAACCAATCATCAACAAGTCAGCCTGGGGCGGTTACAAAAATCATCATAATGTGTATTCCAAATAAAACAAGGGCGAGACAATGAAATGAGAACTTGCTCTTAGTGTTACTTAACAACAAACTGTGCATCCATTTATTGAGAAATAATTTACTTGGGAATAGTTGTATATGTCAGTCACACTTACATATATTTATATGGCGTCGTATTCACATCGTGTATACTGCACTGTGGGAGGGTGGCGTAATCTGAAAAATATTTACATATCAGAAAACATTCCTCCAGGTGTAAATAGCAGCATTTTGGATTTTTTTATATTTTCAGTAAAACCAATCATCAATAAGTCAGCCTGGGGCGGTTACAAAAATCATCATAATGTGTATTCCAAATAAAACACAGGGCAAGACAATGAAATGAGAACTTGCTATTAGTGTTACTTAACAACAAACTGTGCATCCATTTATTGAGAAATAATTTACTTGGGAATAGTTATATATGTCAGTCACACTTACATATATTTATATGGCGTCGTATTCACATCGTGTATACTGCACTGTGGGAGGGTGGCGTAATCTGAAAAATATTTACATATCAAAAAACATTCCTCCAGGTGTATAAAGCAGCTTTTTTGGATTTTTTTATATTTTCAGTAAAACCAATCATCAACAAGTCAGCCTGGGGCGGTTACAAAAATCATCATAATGTGTATTCCAAATAAAACAAGGGCGAGACAATGAAATGAGAACTTGCTATTAATGCTACTTAACAACCAACTGTGCATCCATTTATTGAGAAATAATTTACTTGGGAATAGTTATATATGTCAGTCACACTTACATATATTTATATGGCGTCGTATTCACATCGTGTATACTGCACTGTGGGAGGGTGGCGTAATCTGAAAAATATTTACATATCAGAAAACATTCCTCCAGGTGTAAATAGCAACTTTTTTGGATTTTTTTATATTTTCAGTAAAACCAATCATCAATAAGTCAGCCTGGGGCGGTTACAAAAATCATCATAATGTGTATTCTAAATAAAACGAGGGCAAGACAATGAAATGAGAACTTGCTATTAATGCTACTTAACAACCAACTATGCATCCATTTATTGAGAAATAATTTATTTGTGAATATGTAGTTATATAATTCAGCCACACTTACATATATTTATATGGCATCGTATTCACATCGTGTATACTGCACTGTGGGAGGGTGGCGTAATCTGAAAAATATTTACATATCAGAAAACATTCCTCCAGGTGTAAATAGCAGCATTTTTGGATTTTTTTATATTTTCAGTAAAACCAATCATCAACAAGTCAGCCTGGGGCGGTTACAAAAATCATCATAATGTGTATTCCAAATAAAACAAGGGCGAGACAATGAAATGAGAACTTGCTATTAATGCTACTTAACAACCAACTGTGCATCCATTTATTGAGAAATAATTTATTTGTGAATATGTAGTTATATATTTCAGCCACACTTACATATGACATCCTTTTCACATGATGCATACTGCACTGTGGAAGGGTGGCGTAATCTGAAAAATATTTACATATCAAAAAACATTCCTCCAGGTGTATAAAGCAGCTTTTTTGGATTTTTTTATATTTTCAGTAAAACCAATCATCAACAAGTCAGCCTGGGGCGGTTACAAAAATCATCATAATGTGTATTCCAAATAAAACAAGGGCGAGACAATGAAATGAGAACTTGCTCTTAGTGTTACTTAACAACAAACTGTGCATCCATTTATTGAGAAATAATTTACTTGGGAATAGTTGTATATGTCAGTCACACTTACATATATTTATATGGCGTCGTATTCACATCGTGTATACTGCACTGTGGGAGGGTGGCGTAATCTGAAAAATATTTACATATCAGAAAACATTCCTCCAGGTGTAAATAGCAGCATTTTTGGATTTTTTTATATTTTCAGTAAAACCAATCATCAATAAGTCAGCCTGGGGCGGTTACAAAAATCATCATAATGTGTATTCCAAATAAAACACAGGGCAAGACAATGAAATGAGAACTTGCTATTAGTGTTACTTAACAACAAACTGTGCATCCATTTATTGAGAAATAATTTACTTGGGAATAGTTATATATGTCAGTCACACTTACATATATTTATATGGCGTCGTATTCACATCGTGTATACTGCACTGTGGGAGGGTGGCGTAATCTGAAAAATATTTACATATCAAAAAACATTCCTCCAGGTGTATAAAGCAGCTTTTTTGGATTTTTTTATATTTTCAGTAAAACCAATCATCAACAAGTCAGCCTGGGGCGGTTACAAAAATCATCATAATGTGTATTCCAAATAAAACAAGGGCGAGACAATGAAATGAGAACTTGCTATTAATGCTACTTAACAACCAACTGTGCATCCATTTATTGAGAAATAATTTACTTGGGAATAGTTATATATGTCAGTCACACTTACATATATTTATATGGCGTCGTATTCACATCGTGTATACTGCACTGTGGGAGGGTGGCGTAATCTGAAAAATATTTACATATCAGAAAACATTCCTCCAGGTGTAAATAGCAGCATTTTTGGATTTTTTTATATTTTCAGTAAAACCAATCATCAATAAGTCAGCCTGGGGCGGTTACAAAAATCATCATAATGTGTATTCTAAATAAAACGAGGGCAAGACAATGAAATGAGAACTTGCTATTAATGCTACTTAACAACCAACTATGCATCCATTTATTGAGAAATAATTTATTTGTGAATATGTAGTTATATAATTCAGCCACACTTACATATATTTATATGGCGTCGTATTCACATCGTGTATACTGCACTGTGGGAGGGTGGCGTAATCTGAAAAATATTTACATATCAGAAAACATTCCTCCAGGTGTAAATAGCAGCATTTTTGGATTTTTTTATATTTTCAGTAAAACCAATCATCAATAAGTCAGCCTGGGGCGGTTACAAAAATCATCATAATGTGTATTCTAAATAAAACGAGGGCAAGACAATGAAATGAGAACTTGCTATTAATGCTACTTAACAACCAACTATGCATCCATTTATTGAGAAATAATTTATTTGTGAATATGTAGTTATATAATTCAGCCACACTTACATATATTTATATGGCATCGTATTCACATCGTGTATACTGCACTGTGGGAGGGTGGCGTAATCTGAAAAATATTTACATATCAAAAAACATTCCTCCAGGTGTATAAAGCAGCTTTTTTGGATTTTTTTATATTTTCAGTAAAACCAATCATCAACAAGTCAGCCTGGGGCGGTTACAAAAATCATCATAATGTGTATTCCAAATAAAACAAGGGCGAGACAATGAAATGAGAACTTGCTATTAATGTTACTTAACAACAAACTGTGCATCCATTTATTGAGAAATAATTTACTTGGGAATAGTTGTATATGTCAGTCACACTTACATATATTTATATGGCGTCGTATTCACATCGTGTATACTGCACTGTGGGAGGGTGGCGTAATCTGAAAAATATTTACATATCAGAAAACATTCCTCCAGGTGTAAATAGCAGCATTTTTGGATTTTTTTATATTTTCAGTAAAACCAATCATCAATAAGTCAGCCTGGGGCGGTTACAAAAATCATCATAATGTGTATTCCAAATAAAACAAGGGCGAGACAATGAAATGAGAACTTGCTATTAATGTTACTTAACAACAAACTGTGCATCCATTTATTGAGAAATAATTTACTTGGGAATAGTTATATATGTCAGTCACACTTACATATATTTATATGGCGTCGTATTCACTTCGTGTATACTGCACTGTGGGAGGGTGGCGTAATCTGAAAAATATTTACATATCAGAAAACATTCCTCCAGGTGTAAATAGCAGCATTTTTGGATTTTTTTATATTTTCAGTAAAACCAATCATCAACAAGTCAGCCTGGGGCGGTTACAAAAATCATCATAATGTGTATTCCAAATAAAACAAGGGCGAGACAATGAAATGAGAACTTGCTATTAATGTTACTTAACAACCAACTATGCATCCATTTATTGAGAAATAATTTATTTGTGAATATGTAGTTATATATTTCAGCCACACTTACATATGACATCCTTTTCACATGATGCATACTGCACTGTGGAAGGGTGGCGTAATCTGAAAAATATTTACATATCAGAAAACATTCCTCCAGGTGTAAATAGCAGCATTTTTGGATTTTTTTATATTTTCAGTAAAACCAATCATCAATAAGTCAGCCTGGGGCGGTTACAAAAATCATCATAATGTGTATTCTAAATAAAACAAGGGCAAGACAATGAAATGAGAACTTGCTCTTAGTGTTACTTAACAACAAACTGTGCATCCATTTATTGAGAAATAATTTACTTGGGAATAGTTATATATGTCAGTCACACTTACATATATTTATATGGCATCGTATTCACATCGTGTATACTGCACTGTGGGAGGGTGGCGTAATCTGAAAAATATTTACATATCAAAAAACATTCCTCCAGGTGTATAAAGCAGCTTTTTTGGATTTTTTTATATTTTCAGTAAAACCAATCATCAACAAGTCAGCCTGGGGCGGTTACAAAAATCATCATAATGTGTATTCCAAATAAAACAAGGGCGAGACAATGAAATGAGAACTTGCTATTAATGCTACTTAACAACCAACTGTGCATCCATTTATTGAGAAATAATTTACTTGGGAATAGTTATATATGTCAGTCACACTTACATATATTTATATGGCGTCGTATTCACATCGTGTATACTGCACTGTGGGAGGGTGGCGTAATCTGAAAAATATTTACATATCAGAAAACATTCCTCCAGGTGTAAATAGCAGCATTTTTGGATTTTTTTATATTTTCAGTAAAACCAATCATCAATAAGTCAGCCTGGGGCGGTTACAAAAATCATCATAATGTGTATTCTAAATAAAACGAGGGCAAGACAATGAAATGAGAACTTGCTATTAATGCTACTTAACAACCAACTATGCATCCATTTATTGAGAAATAATTTATTTGTGAATATGTAGTTATATAATTCAGCCACACTTACATATATTTATATGGCATCGTATTCACATCGTGTATACTGCACTGTGGGAGGGTGGCGTAATCTGAAAAATATTTACATATCAAAAAACATTCCTCCAGGTGTATAAAGCAGCTTTTTTGGATTTTTTTATATTTTCAGTAAAACCAATCATCAACAAGTCAGCCTGGGGCGGTTACAAAAATCATCATAATGTGTATTCCAAATAAAACAAGGGCGAGACAATGAAATGAGAAAGTGCTCTTAGTGTTACTTAACAACAAACTGTGCATCCATTTATTGAGAAATAATTTACTTGGGAATAGTTGTATATGTCAGTCACACTTACATATATTTATATGGCGTCGTATTCACATCGTGTATACTGCACTGTGGGAGGGTGGCGTAATCTGAAAAATATTTACATATCAGAAAACATTCCTCCAGGTGTAAATAGCAGCATTTTTGGATTTTTTTATATTTTCAGTAAAACCAATCATCAATAAGTCAGCCTGGGGCGGTTACAAAAATCATCATAATGTGTATTCCAAATAAAACAAGGGCGAGACAATGAAATGAGAACTTGCTATTAATGTTACTTAACAAACAACTGTGCATCCATTTATTGAGAAATAATTTACTTGGGAATAGTTATATATGTCAGTCACACTTACATATATTTATATGGCGTCGTATTCACATCGTGTATACTGCACTGTGGGAGGGTGGCGTAATCTGAAAAATATTTACATATCAGAAAACATTCCTCCAGGTGTAAATAGCAGCATTTTTGGATTTTTTTATATTTTCAGTAAAACCAATCATCAATAAGTCAGCCTGGGGCGGTTACAAAAATCATCATAATGTGTATTCCAAATAAAACAAGGGCGAGACAATGAAATGAGAACTTGCTATTAATGTTACTTAACAAACAACTGTGCATCCATTTATTGAGAAATAATTTACTTGGGAATAGTTATATATGTCAGTCACACTTACATATATTTATATGGCGTCGTATTCACATCGTGTATACTGCACTGTGGGAGGGTGGCGTAATCTGAAAAATATTTACATATCAGAAAACATTCCTCCAGGTGTAAATAGCAGCATTTTTGGATTTTTTTATATTTTCAGTAAAACCAATCATCAATAAGTCAGCCTGGGGCGGTTACAAAAATCATCATAATGTGTATTCTAAATAAAACAAGGGCAAGACAATGAAATGAGAACTTGCTCTTAGTGTTACTTAACAACAAACTGTGCATCCATTTATTGAGAAATAATTTACTTGGGAATAGTTATATATGTCAGTCACACTTACATATATTTATATGGCATCGTATTCACATCGTGTATACTGCACTGTGGGAGGGTGGCGTAATCTGAAAAATATTTACATATCAAAAAACATTCCTCCAGGTGTATAAAGCAGCTTTTTTGGATTTTTTTATATTTTCAGTAAAACCAATCATCAACAAGTCAGCCTGGGGCGGTTACAAAAATCATCATAATGTGTATTCCAAATAAAACAAGGGCGAGACAATGAAATGAGAACTTGCTATAAATGCTACTTAACAACCAACTGTGCATCCATTTATTGAGAAATAATTTACTTGGGAATAGTTATATATGTCAGTCACACTTACATATATTTATATGGCGTCGTATTCACATCGTGTATACTGCACTGTGGGAGGGTGGCGTAATCTGAAAAATATTTACATATCAGAAAACATTCCTCCAGGTGTAAATAGCAGCATTTTTGGATTTTTTTTATATTTTCAGTAAAACCAATCATCAATAAGTCAGCCTGGGGCGGTTACAAAAATCATCATAATGTGTATTCTAAATAAAACGAGGGCAAGACAATGAAATGAGAACTTGCTATTAATGCTACTTAACAACCAACTATGCATCCATTTATTGAGAAATAATTTATTTGTGAATATGTAGTTATATAATTCAGCCACACTTACATATATTTATATGGCATCGTATTCACATCGTGTATACTGCACTGTGGGAGGGTGGCGTAATCTGAAAAATATTTACATATCAGAAAACATTCCTCCAGGTGTAAATAGCAGCATTTTTGGATTTTTTTATATTTTCAGTAAAACCAATCATCAATAAGTCAGCCTGGGGCGGTTACAAAAATCATCATAATGTGTATTCCAAATAAAACACAGGGCAAGACAATGAAATGAGAACTTGCTATTAGTGTTACTTAACAACAAACTGTGCATCCATTTATTGAGAAATAATTTACTTGGGAATAGTTATATATGTCAGTCACACTTACATATATTTATATGGCGTCGTATTCACATCGTGTATACTGCACTGTGGGAGGGTGGCGTAATCTGAAAAATATTTACATATCAAAAAACATTCCTCCAGGTGTATAAAGCAGCTTTTTTGGATTTTTTTATATTTTCAGTAAAACCAATCATCAACAAGTCAGCCTGGGGCGGTTACAAAAATCATCATAATGTGTATTCCAAATAAAACAAGGGCGAGACAATGAAATGAGAACTTGCTATTAATGCTACTTAACAACCAACTGTGCATCCATTTATTGAGAAATAATTTACTTGGGAATAGTTATATATGTCAGTCACACTTACATATATTTATATGGCGTCGTATTCACATCGTGTATACTGCACTGTGGGAGGGTGGCGTAATCTGAAAAATATTTACATATCAGAAAACATTCCTCCAGGTGTAAATAGCAGCATTTTTGGATTTTTTATATTTTCAGTAAAACCAATCATCAACAAGTCAGCCTGGGGCGGTTACAAAAATCATCATAATGTGTATTCCAAATAAAACAAGGGCGAGACAATGAAATGAGAACTTGCTATTAATGCTACTTAACAACCAACTGTGCATCCATTTATTGAGAAATAATTTACTTGGGAATAGTTATATATGTCAGTCACACTTACATATATTTATATGGCGTCGTATTCACATCGTGTATACTGCACTGTGGGAGGGTGGCGTAATCTGAAAAATATTTACATATCAGAAAACATTCCTCCAGGTGTATAAAGCAGCTTTTTTGGATTTTTTTATATTTTCAGTAAAACCAATCATCAACAAGTCAGCCTGGGGCGGTTACAAAAATCATCATAATGTGTATTCCAAATAAAACAAGGGCGAGACAATGAAATGAGAACTTGCTCTTAGTGTTACTTAACAACAAACTGTGCATCCATTTATTGAGAAATAATTTACTTGGGAATAGTTGTATATGTCAGTCACACTTACATATATTTATATGGCGTCGTATTCACATCGTGTATACTGCACTGTGGGAGGGTGGCGTAATCTGAAAAATATTTACATATCAGAAAACATTCCTCCAGGTGTAAATAGCAGCATTTTTGGATTTTTTTATATTTTCAGTAAAACCAATCATCAATAAGTCAGCCTGGGGCGGTTACAAAAATCATCATAATGTGTATTCCAAATAAAACAAGGGCGAGACAATGAAATGAGAACTTGCTATTAATGTTACTTAACAAACAACTGTGCATCCATTTATTGAGAAATAATTTACTTGGGAATAGTTATATATGTCAGTCACACTTACATTTATTTATATGGCGTCGTATTCACATCGTGTATACTGCACTGTGGGAGGGTGGCGTAATCTGAAAAATATTTACATATCAGAAAACATTCCTCCAGGTGTAAATAGCAGCATTTTTGGATTTTTTTATATTTTCGGTAAAACCAATCATCAATAAGTCAGCCTGGGGCGGTTACAAAAATCATCATAATGTGTATTCCAAATAAAACAAGGGCAAGACAATGAAATGAGAACTTGCCATTAATGTTACTTAACAACAAACTGTGCATCCATTTATTGAGAAATTATTTATTTGTGAATATGTAGTTATATATTTCAGCCACACTTACATATATTTATATGGCGTCGTATTCACATCGTGTATACTGCACTGTGGGAGGGTGGCGTAATCTGAAAAATATTTACATATCAGAAAACATTCCTCCAGGTGTAAATAGCAGCATTTTTGGATTTTTTTATATTTTCAGTAAAACCAATCATCAATAAGTCAGCCTGGGGCGGTTACAAAAATCATCATAATGTGTATTCTAAATAAAATAAGGGCAAGACAATGAAATGAGAACTTGCTCTTAGTGTTACTTAACAACAAACTGTGCATCCATTTATTGAGAAATAATTTACTTGGGAATAGTTATATATGTCAGTCACACTTACATATATTTATATGGCGTCGTATTCACATCGTGTATACTGCACTGTGGGAGGGTGGCGTAATCTGAAAAATATTTACATATCAGAAAACATTCCTCCAGGTGTAAATAGCAGCATTTTTGGATTTTTTTATATTTTCAGTAAAACCAATCATCAACAAGTCAGCCTGGGGCGGTTACAAAAATCATCATAATGTGTATTCTAAATAAACGAGGGCAAGACAATGAAATGAGAACTTGCTATTAATGCTACTTAACAACAAACTATGCATCCATTTATTGAGAAATAATTTATTTGTGAATATGTAGTTATATAATTCAGCCACACTTACATATATTTATATGGCATCGTATTCACATCGTGTATACTGCACTGTGGGAGGGTGGCGTAATCTGAAAAATATTTACATATCAGAAAACATTCCTCCAGGTGTAAATAGCAGCATTTTTGGATTTTTTTATATTTTCAGTAAAACCAATCATCAACAAGTCAGCCTGGGGCGGTTACAAAAATCATCATAATGTGTATTCCAAATAAAACAAGGGCGAGACAATGAAATGAGAACTTGCTATTAATGCTACTTAACAACCAACTGTGCATCCATTTATTGAGAAATAATTTACTTGGGAATAGTTATATATGTCAGTCACACTTACATATATTTATATGGCGTCGTATTCACATCGTGTATACTGCACTGTGGGAGGGTGGCGTAATCTGAAAAATATTTACATATCAGAAAACATTCCTCCAGGTGTAAATAGCAGCATTTTTGGATTTTTTTATATTTTCAGTAAAACCAATCATCAATAAGTCAGCCTGGGGCGGTTACAAAAATCATCATAATGTGTATTCTAAATAAAACGAGGGCAAGACAATGAAATGAGAACTTGCTATTAATGCTACTTAACAACCAACTATGCATCCATTTATTGAGAAATAATTTACTTGGGAATAGTTATATATGTCAGTCACACTTACATATATTTATATGGCGTCGTATTCACATCGTGTATACTGCACTGTGGGAGGGTGGCGTAATCTGAAAAATATTTACATATCAGAAAACATTCCTCCAGGTGTAAATAGCAGCATTTTTGGATTTTTTTTATATTTTCAGTAAAACCAATCATCAATAAGTCAGCCTGGGGCGGTTACAAAAATCATCATAATGTGTATTCTAAATAAAACGAGGGCAAGACAATGAAATGAGAACTTGCTATTAATGCTACTTAACAACCAACTATGCATCCATTTATTGAGAAATAATTTATTTGTGAATATGTAGTTATATAATTCAGCCACACTTACATATATTTATATGGCATCGTATTCACATCGTGTATACTGCACTGTGGGAGGGTGGCGTAATCTGAAAAATATTTACATATCAGAAAACATTCCTCCAGGTGTAAATAGCAGCATTTTTGGATTTTTTTATATTTTCAGTAAAACCAATCATCAACAAGTCAGCCTGGGGCGGTTACAAAAATCATCATAATGTGTATTCCAAATAAAACAAGGGCGAGACAATGAAATGAGAACTTGCTATTAATGCTACTTAACAACCAACTGTGCATCCATTTATTGAGAAATAATTTATTTGTGAATATGTAGTTATATATTTCAGCCACACTTACATATGACATCCTTTTCACATGATGCATACTGCACTGTGGAAGGGTGGCGTAATCTGAAAAATATTTACATATCAGAAAACATTCCTCCAGGTGTAAATAGCAGCATTTTTGGATTTTTTTATATTTTCAGTAAAACCAATCATCAATAAGTCAGCCTGGGGCGGTTACAAAAATCATCATAATGTGTATTCTAAATAAAACAAGGGCAAGACAATGAAATGAGAACTTGCTCTTAGTGTTACTTAACAACAAACTGTGCATCCATTTATTGAGAAATAATTTACTTGGGAATAGTTATATATGTCAGTCACACTTACATATATTTATATGGCATCGTATTCACATCGTGTATACTGCACTGTGGGAGGGTGGCGTAATCTGAAAAATATTTACATATCAAAAAACATTCCTCCAGGTGTATAAAGCAGCTTTTTTGGATTTTTTATATTTTCAGTAAAACCAATCATCAACAAGTCAGCCTGGGGCGGTTACAAAAATCATCATAATGTGTATTCCAAATAAAACAAGGGCGAGACAATGAAATGAGAACTTGCTATTAATGCTACTTAACAACCAACTGTGCATCCATTTATTGAGAAATAATTTACTTGGGAATAGTTATATATGTCAGTCACACTTACATATATTTATATGGCGTCGTATTCACATCGTGTATACTGCACTGTGGGAGGGTGGCGTAATCTGAAAAATATTTACATATCAGAAAACATTCCTCCAGGTGTAAATAGCAGCATTTTTGGATTTTTTTTATATTTTCAGTAAAACCAATCATCAATAAGTCAGCCTGGGGCGGTTACAAAAATCATCATAATGTGTATTTCTAAACAAAGAAATGGGAGAGATATTAAAATTTAAAACATTTAATCACACAACTTTGGCTTACCATTTCTGCAAGAATCTTTATCCAACTTTGGGTTTGAATTCCAGTTTAATAAAAGGATACTGTAACAAAATATTTCAAATCATTTTTTATATGTCACTGTTGCAATTGCCTATTGGTTCAATTAAATACTTTCAGATGTTACCAAACCATATTTTCCCCACGGCTCTGTGAGACAGGATAACTTAGTTATTCATCATAATATTATCGGACTTAACCCAAAACGCAATTGTATTAATCGCATTAAACTATATACTACATGGTTAAAATATTGTTTCTAAAATTTGTATAATACTAACTAAATTATGTTTTAGTATATTTGAAATTGTATTCATTACAACTAAGAAATGTACCTCGATTTGAAAGACTTTGCCATCATTTGATTCTTCAGTTTGAAATCTGCAAAGAAAAAATGTTTTATAACTAGCTGCTATTCCTTTTTATGTTTGTATAGAAATATATTTAACTATTTTTTAACAAAATTGTTACATTCAACCCTTGGATATACATCATAATGAGAGAATATCTTACACGGAGTGTTTTACTGTTCCTAGCCAGAGTCAAGTGTGGCAGTGAGTTCTGTTCACACATCGGCTTTGGTAGGGTCTTACGTTTTCTTTGATAATTAACATTATACATTTTAATTGTTACTGTACTCACATTTTAATGGAAGATGACCAGGATCATTTGAATTCTCTCACAATCTTGTACCTGAGAATAATATAGTCTTCGCTATTATTTATTCAATGTTTTGTTTATAATAAATGGTAAAGTGTAGTAGATATCAGTGAATTTGGTAAGATCGAAATCATGTAGATCATACGAACGAGACATAAATTACATCACTTAAAATTGGACTGAAATGTATGAAAATAATAAAAAAATGTTTTGATATATTTACGTTCAGAACTAAAACATTATTTACGGATGTTTTGCGTTGAATATATATTACACTTAAATATCATGTTTATTCCAGAAGATTTACAATGTATTGTAGAAGAGATGTCAAACATATAAAAACCTAAAAATTAAACAGTATTTACTTAAAGGTTTCTGTATTATAACATTATTATATTTCCAGTAAAACCAACCATCAATAAGTCAGCCTGGGGCGGTTACAAAAATCATCATAATGTGTATTCCAAATAAAACAAGGGCGAGACAATGAAATGAGAACTTGCTATTAATGCTACTTAACAACCAACTGTGCATCCATTTATTGAGAAATAATTTACTTGGGAATAGTTATATATGTCAGTCACACTTACATATATTTATATGGCGTTGTATTCACATCGTGTATACTGCACTGTGGGAGGGTGGCGTAATCTGAAAAATATTTACATATCAGAAAACATTCCTCCAGGTGTAAATAGCAGCATTTTTGGATTTTTTTATATTTTCAGTAAAACCAATCATCAATAAGTCAGCCTGGGGCGGTTACAAAAATCATCATAATGTGTATTCTAAATAAAACGAGGGCAAGACAATGAAATGAGAACTTGCTATTAATGCTACTTAACAACCAACTATGCATCCATTTATTGAGAAATAATTTATTTGTGAATATGTAGTTATATAATTCAGCCACACTTACATATATTTATATGGCATCGTATTCACATCGTGTATACTGCACTGTGGGAGGGTGGCGTAATCTGAAAAATATTTACATATCAAAAAACATTCCTCCAGGTGTATAAAGCAACTTTTTTGGATTTTTTTATATTTTCAGTAAAACCAATCATCAACAAGTCAGCCTGGGGCGGTTACAAAAATCATCATAATGTGTATTCCAAATAAAACAAGGGCAAGACAATGAAATGAGAACTTGCTCTTAGTGTTACTTAACAACAAACTGTGCATCCATTTATTGAGAAATAATTTACTTGGGAATAGTTGTATATGTCAGTCACACTTACATATATTTATATGGCGTCGTATTCACATCGTGTATACTGCACTGTGGGAGGGTGGCGTAATCTGAAAAATATTTACATATCAGAAAACATTCCTCCAGGTGTAAATAGCAGCATTTTTGGATTTTTTTTATATTTTCAGTAAAACCAATCATCAATAAGTCAGCCTGGGGCGGTTACAAAAATCATCATAATGTGTATTTCTAAACAAAGAAATGGGAGAGATATTAAAATTTAAAACATTTAATCACACAACTTTGGCTTACCATTTCTGCAAGAATCTTTATCCAACTTTTGGGTTTGAATTCCAGTTTAATAAAAGGATACTGTAACAAAATATTTCAAAATCAATTTTTTATATGTCACTGTTGCAATTGCCTATTGGTTCAATTAAATACTTTCAGATGTTACCAAACCATATTTTCCCCACGGCTCTGTGAGACAGGGATAACTTAGTTATTCATCATAATATTATCGGACTTAACCCAAAACGCAATTGTATTAATCGCATTAAACTATATACTACATGGTTAAAATATTGTTTCTAAAATTTGTATAATTACTAACTAAATTATGTTTTAGTATATTTGAAATTGTATTCATTACAACTAAGAAATGTACCTCGATTTGAAAGACTTTGCCATCATTTGATTCTTCAGTTTGAAATCTGCAAAGAAAAAATGTTTTATAACTAGCTGCTATTCCTTTTTATGTTTGTATAGAAATATATTTAACTATTTTTTAACAAAATTGTTACATTCAACCCTTGGATATACAATCATAATGAGAGAATATCTTACACGGAGTGTTTTACTGTTCCTAGCCAGAGTCAAGTGTGGCAGTGAGTTCTGTTCACACATCGGCTTTGGTAGGGTCTTACGTTTTCTTTGATAATTAACATTATACATTTTTAATTGTTACTGTACTCACATTTTAATGGAAGATGACCAGGATCATTTGAATTCTCTCACAATCTTGTACCTGAGAATAATATAGTCTTCGCTATTATTTATTCAATGTTTTGTTTATAATAAATGGTAAAGTGTAGTAGATATCAGTGAATTTGGTAAGATCGAAATCATGTAGATCATACGAACGAGACATAAATTACATCACTTAAAATTGGACTGAAATGTATGAAAAATAATAAAAAAATGTTTTGATATATTTACGTTCAGAACTAAAACATTATTTACGGATGTTTTGCGTTGAATATATATTACACTTAAATATCATGTTTATTCCAGAAGATTTACAATGTATTGTAGAAGAGATGTCAAACATATAAAAACCTAAAATTAAACAGTATTTACTTAAAGGTTTCTGTATTATAACATTATTATATTTCCAGTAAAACCAACCATCAATAAGTCAGCCTGGGGCGGTTACAAAAATCATCATAATGTGTATTCCAAATAAAACAAGGGCGAGACAATGAAATGAGAACTTGCTATTAATGCTACTTAACAACCAACTGTGCATCCATTTATTGAGAAATAATTTACTTGGGAATAGTTATATATGTCAGTCACACTTACATATATTTATATGGCGTTGTATTCACATCGTGTATACTGCACTGTGGGAGGGTGGCGTAATCTGAAAAATATTTACATATCAGAAAACATTCCTCCAGGTGTAAATAGCAGCATTTTTGGATTTTTTTATATTTTCAGTAAAACCAATCATCAATAAGTCAGCCTGGGGCGGTTACAAAAATCATCATAATGTGTATTCTAAATAAAACGAGGGCAAGACAATGAAATGAGAACTTGCTATTAATGCTACTTAACAACCAACTATGCATCCATTTATTGAGAAATAATTTATTTGTGAATATGTAGTTATATAATTCAGCCACACTTACATATATTTATATGGCATCGTATTCACATCGTGTATACTGCACTGTGGGAGGGTGGCGTAATCTGAAAAATATTTACATATCAAAAAACATTCCTCCAGGTGTATAAAGCAACTTTTTTGGATTTTTTTATATTTTCAGTAAAACCAATCATCAACAAGTCAGCCTGGGGCGGTTACAAAAATCATCATAATGTGTATTCCAAATAAAACAAGGGCAAGACAATGAAATGAGAACTTGCTCTTAGTGTTACTTAACAACAAACTGTGCATCCATTTATTGAGAAATAATTTACTTGGGAATAGTTGTATATGTCAGTCACACTTACATATATTTATATGGCGTCGTATTCACATCGTGTATACTGCACTGTGGGAGGGTGGCGTAATCTGAAAAATATTTACATATCAGAAAACATTCCTCCAGGTGTAAATAGCAGCATTTTTGGATTTTTTTATATTTTCAGTAAAACCAATCATCAATAAGTCAGCCTGGGGCGGTTACAAAAATCATCATAATGTGTATTCCAAATAAAACAAGGGCGAGACAATGAAATGAGAACTTGCTATTAATGTTACTTAACAAACAACTGTGCATCCATTTATTGAGAAATAATTTACTTGGGAATAGTTATATATGTCAGTCACACTTACATATATTTATATGGCGTCGTATTCACATCGTGTATACTGCACTGTGGGAGGGTGGCGTAATCTGAAAAATATTTACATATCAGAAAACATTCCTCCAGGTGTAAATAGCAGCATTTTTCGATTTTTTTATATTTTCAGTAAAACCAATCATCAACAAGTCAGCCTGGGGCGGTTACAAAAATCATCATAACGTGTATTCCAAATAAAACAAGGGCAAGACAATGAAATGAGAACTTGCTATTAATGCTACTTAACAACAAACTGTGCATCCATTTATTGAGAAATAATTTACTTGGGAATAGTTATATATGTCAGTCACACTTACATATATTTATATGGCATCGTATTCACATCGTGTATACTGCACTGTGGGAGGGTGGCGTAATCTGAAAAATATTTACATATCAGAAAACATTCCTCCAGGTGTAAATAGCAGCATTTTTGGATTTTTTTATATTTTCAGTAAAACCAATCATCAATAAGTCAGCCTGGGGCGGTTACAAAAATCATCATAATGTGTATTCCAAATAAAACAAGGGCGAGACAATGAAATGAGAACTTGCTATTAAT
This sequence comes from Danaus plexippus, assembly GCF_018135715.1. Classification (NCBI taxonomy): domain Eukaryota; kingdom Metazoa; phylum Arthropoda; class Insecta; order Lepidoptera; family Nymphalidae; genus Danaus; species Danaus plexippus. The sequence continues at coordinate 3,836,849 of NC_083545.1, forward strand.
GCTACTTAACAACAAACTGTGCATCCATTTATTGAGAAATAATTTACTTGGGAATAGTTATATATATCAGTCACACTTACATATATTTATATGGCATCGTATTCACATCGTGTATACTGCACTGTGGGAGGGTGGCGTAATCTGAAAAATATTTACATATCAGAAAACATTCCTCCAGGTGTAAATAGCAGCATTTTTGGATTTTTTTATATTTTCAGTAAAACCAATCATCAATAAGTCAGCCTGGGGCGGTTACAAAAATCATCATAATGTGTATTCCAAATAAAACAAGGGCGAGACAATGAAATGAGAACTTGCTATTAATGCTACTTAACAACCAACTGTGCATCCATTTATTGAGAAATAATTTACTTGGGAATAGTTATATATGTCAGTCACACTTACATATATTTATATGGCGTCGTATTCACATCGTGTATACTGCACTGTGGGAGGGTGGCGTAATCTGAAAAATATTTACATATCAGAAAACATTCCTCCAGGTGTAAATAGCAGCATTTTTGGATTTTCTTATATTTTCAGTAAAACCAATCATCAATAAGTCAGCCTGGGGCGGTTACAAAAATCATCATAATGTGTATTCTAAATAAAACGAGGGCAAGACAATGAAATGAGAACTTGCTATTAATGCTACTTAACAACCAACTGTGCATCCATTTATTGAGAAATAATTTACTTGGGAATAGTTATATATGTCAGTCACACTTACATATATTTATATGGCGTCGTATTCACATCGTGTATACTGCACTGTGGGAGGGTGGCGTAATCTGAAAAATATTTACATATCAGAAAACATTCCTCCAGGTGTAAATAGCAGCATTTTTGGATTTTCTTATATTTTCAGTAAAACCAATCATCAATAAGTCAGCCTGGGGCGGTTACAAAAATCATCATAATGTGTATTCTAAATAAAACGAGGGCAAGACAATGAAATGAGAACTTGCTATTAATGCTACTTAACAACAAACTATGCATCCATTTATTGAGAAATAATTTATTTGTGAATATGTAGTTATATAATTCAGCCACACTTACATATATTTATATGGCATCGTATTCACATCGTGTATACTGCACTGTGGGAGGGTGGCGTAATCTGAAAAATATTTACATATCAAAAAACATTCCTCCAGGTGTATAAAGCAGCTTTTTTGGATTTTTTTATATTTTCAGTAAAACCAATCATCAACAAGTCAGCCTGGGGCGGTTACAAAAATCATCATAATGTGTATTCCAAATAAAACAAGGACGAGACAATGAAACGAGAACTTGCTATTAATGCTACTTAACAACCAACTGTGCATCCATTTATTGAGAAATAATTTACTTGGGAATAGTTATATATGTCAGTCACACTTACATATATTTATATGGCGTCGTATTCACATCGTGTATACTGCACTGTGGGAGGGTGGCGTAATCTGAAAAATATTTACATATCAGAAAACATTCCTCCAGGTGTAAATAGCAGCATTTTTGGATTTTCTTATATTTTCAGTAAAACCAATCATCAATAAGTCAGCCTGGGGCGGTTACAAAAATCATCATAATGTGTATTCTAAATAAAACGAGGGCAAGACAATGAAATGAGAACTTGCTATTAATGCTACTTAACAACAAACTATGCATCCATTTATTGAGAAATAATTTATTTGTGAATATGTAGTTATATAATTCAGCCACACTTACATATATTTATATGGCATCGTATTCACATCGTGTATACTGCACTGTGGGAGGGTGGCGTAATCTGAAAAATATTTACATATCAAAAAACATTCCTCCAGGTGTATAAAGCAGCTTTTTTGGATTTTTTTATATTTTCAGTAAAACCAATCATCAACAAGTCAGCCTGGGGCGGTTACAAAAATCATCATAATGTGTATTCCAAATAAAACAAGGGCGAGACAATGAAACGAGAACTTGCTATTAATGCTACTTAACAACCAACTGTGCATCCATTTATTGAGAAATTATTTATTTGTGAATATGTAGTTATATATTTCAGCCACACTTACATATATTTATATGGCGTCGTATTCACATCGTGTATACTGCACTGTGGGAGGGTGGCGTAATCTGAAAAATATTTACATATCAGAAAACATTCCTCCAGGTGTAAATAGCAGCATTTTTGGATTTTTTTATATTTTCAGTAAAACCAATCATCAATAAGTCAGCCTGGGGCGGTTACAAAAATCATCATAATGTGTATTCTAAATAAAACAAGGGCAAGACAATGAAATGAGAACTTGCTCTTAGTGTTACTTAACAACAAACTGTGCATCCATTTATTGAGAAATAATTTACTTGGGAATAGTTATATATGTCAGTCACACTTACATATATTTATATGGCGTCGTATTCACATCGTGTATACTGCACTGTGGGAGGGTGGCGTAATCTGAAAAATATTTACATATCAGAAAACATTCCTCCAGGTGTAAATAGCAGCATTTTTGGATTTTTTTATATTTTCAGTAAAACCAATCATCAACAAGTCAGCCTGGGGCGGTTACAAAAATCATCATAATGTGTATTCCAAATAAAACAAGGGCAAGACAATGAAATGAGAACTTGCTATTAATGCTACTTAACAACCAACTATGCATCCATTTATTGAGAAATAATTTATTTGTGAATATGTAGTTATATATTTCAGCCACACTTACATATATTTATATGGCGTCGTATTCACTTCGTGTATACTGCACTGTGGGAGGGTGGCGTAATCTGAAAAATATTTACATATCAGAAAACATTCCTCCAGGTGTAAATAGCAGCATTTTTGGATTTTTTATATTTTCAGTAAAACCAATCATCAATAAGTCAGCCTGGGGCGGTTACAAAAATCATCATAATGTGTATTCTAAATAAAACAAGGGCAAGACAATGAAATGAGAACTTGCTCTTAGTGTTACTTAACAACAAACTGTGCATCCATTTAGTGAGAAATAATTTACTTGGGAATAGTTATATATGTCAGTCACACTTACATATATTTATATGGCGTCGTATTCACTTCGTGTATACTGCACTGTGGGAGGGTGGCGTAATCTGAAAAATATTTACATATCAGAAAACATTCCTCCAGGTGTAAATAGCAGCATTTTTGGATTTTTTTATATTTTCAGTAAAACCAATCATCAATAAGTCAGCCTGGGGCGGTTACAAAAATCATCATAATGTGTATTCTAAATAAAACGAGGGCAAGACAATGAAATGAGAACTTGCTATTAATGCTACTTAACAACCAACTATGCATCCATTTATTGAGAAATAATTTATTTGTGAATATGTAGTTATATATTTCAGCCACACTTACATATATTTATATGGCGTCGTATTCACTTCGTGTATACTGCACTGTGGGAGGGTGGCGTAATCTGAAAAATATTTACATATCAGAAAACATTCCTCCAGGTGTAAATAGCAGCATTTTTGGATTTTTTTATATTTTCAGTAAAACCAATCATCAATAAGTCAGCCTGGGGCGGTTACAAAAATCATCATAATGTGTATTCTAAATAAAACAAGGGCAAGACAATGAAATGAGAACTTGCTCTTAGTGTTACTTAACAACAAACTGTGCATCCATTTAGTGAGAAATAATTTACTTGGGAATAGTTATATATGTCAGTCACACTTACATATATTTATATGGCGTCGTATTCACTTCGTGTATACTGCACTGTGGGAGGGTGGCGTAATCTGAAAAATATTTACATATCAGAAAACATTCCTCCAGGTGTAAATAGCAGCATTTTTGGATTTTTTTATATTTTCAGTAAAACCAATCATCAATAAGTCAGCCTGGGGCAGTTACAAAAATCATCATAATGTGTATTCTAAATAAAACAAGGGCAAGACAATGAAATGAGAACTTGCTCTTAGTGTTACTTAACAACAAACTGTGCATCCATTTATTGAGAAATAATTTACTTGGGAATAGTTATATATGTCAGTCACACTTACATATATTTATATGGCATCGTATTCACATCGTGTATACTGCACTGTGGGAGGGTGGCGTAATCTGAAAAATATTTACATATCAGAAAACATTCCTCCAGGTGTAAATAGCAGCATTTTTGGATTTTTTTATATTTTCAGTAAAACCAATCATCAATAAGTCAGCCTGGGGCGGTTACAAAAATCATCATAATGTGTATTCTAAATAAAACGAGGGCAAGACAATGAAATGAGAACTTGCTATTAATGCTACTTAACAACAAACTATGCATCCATTTATTGAGAAATAATTTATTTGTGAATATGTAGTTATATAATTCAGCCACACTTACATATATTTATATGGCATCGTATTCACATCGTGTATACTGCACTGTGGGAGGGTGGCGTAATCTGAAAAATATTTACATATCAAAAAACATTCCTCCAGGTGTATAAAGCAGCTTTTTTGGATTTTTTTATATTTTCAGTAAAACCAATCATCAACAAGTCAGCCTGGGGCGGTTACAAAAATCATCATAATGTGTATTCCAAATAAAACAAGGGCGAGACAATGAAACGAGAACTTGCTATTAATGCTACTTAACAACCAACTGTGCATCCATTTATTGAGAAATTATTTATTTGTGAATATGTAGTTATATATTTCAGCCACACTTACATATATTTATATGGCGTCGTATTCACATCGTGTATACTGCACTGTGGGAGGGTGGCGTAATCTGAAAAATATTTACATATCAGAAAACATTCCTCCAGGTGTAAATAGCAGCATTTTTGGATTTTTTTATATTTTCAGTAAAACCAATCATCAACAAGTCAGCCTGGGGCGGTTACAAAAATCATCATAATGTGTATTCCAAATAAAACAAGGGCAAGACAATGAAATGAGAACTTGCTCTTAGTGTTACTTAACAACAAACTGTGCATCCATTTATTGAGAAATAATTTACTTGGGAATAGTTATATATGTCAGTCACACTTACATATATTTATATGGCGTCGTATTCACATCGTGTATACTGCACTGTGGGAGGGTGGCGTAATCTGAAAAATATTTACATATCAGAAAACATTCCTCCAGGTGTAAATAGCAGCATTTTTGGATTTTTTTATATTTTCAGTAAAACCAATCATCAACAAGTCAGCCTGGGGCGGTTACAAAAATCATCATAATGTGTATTCCAAATAAAACAAGGGCAAGACAATGAAATGAGAACTTGCTATTAATGCTACTTAACAACCAACTATGCATCCATTTATTGAGAAATAATTTATTTGTGAATATGTAGTTATATATTTCAGCCACACTTACATATATTTATATGGCGTCGTATTCACTTCGTGTATACTGCACTGTGGGAGGGTGGCGTAATCTGAAAAATATTTACATATCAAAAAACATTCCTCCAGGTGTATAAAGCAGCTTTTTTGGATTTTTTTATATTTTCAGTAAAACCAATCATCAACAAGTCAGCCTGGGGCGGTTACAAAAATCATCATAATGTGTATTCCAAATAAAACAAGGGCGAGACAATGAAATGAGAACTTGCTATTAATGCTACTTAACAACCAACTGTGCATCCATTTATTGAGAAATAATTTACTTGGGAATAGTTATATATGTCAGTCACACTTACATATATTTATATGGCGTCGTATTCACATCGTGTATACTGCACTGTGGGAGGGTGGCGTAATCTGAAAAATATTTACATATCAGAAAACATTCCTCCAGGTGTAAATAGCAGCATTTTTGGATTTTTTTATATTTTCAGTAAAACCAATCATCAATAAGTCAGCCTGGGGCGGTTACAAAAATCATCATAATGTGTATTTCTAAACAAAGAAATGGGAGAGATATTAAAATTTAAAACATTTAATCACACAACTTTGGCTTACCATTTCTGCAAGAATCTTTATCCAACTTTTGGGTTTGAATTCCAGTTTAATAAAAGGATACTGTAACAAAATATTTCAAAATCATTTTTTATATGTCACTGTTGCAATTGCCTATTGGTTCAATTAAATACTTTCAGATGTTACCAAACCATATTTTCCCCACGGCTCTGTGAGACAGGGATAACTTAGTTATTCATCATAATATTATCGGACTTAACCCAAAACGCAATTGTATTAATCGCATTAAACTATATACTACATGGTTAAAATATTGTTTCTAAAATTTGTATAATTACTAACTAAATTATGTTTTAGTATATTTGAAATTGTATTCATTACAACTAAGAAATGTACCTCGATTTGAAAGACTTTGCCATCATTTGATTCTTCAGTTTGAAATCTGCAAAGAAAAAATGTTTTATAACTAGCTGCTATTCCTTTTTATGTTTGTATAGAAATATATTTAACTATTTTTTAACAAAATTGTTACATTCAACCCTTGGATATACAATCATAATGAGAGAATATCTTACACGGAGTGTTTTACTGTTCCTAGCCAGAGTCAAGTGTGGCAGTGAGTTCTGTTCACACATCGGCTTTGGTAGGGTCTTACGTTTTCTTTGATAATTAACATTATACATTTTTAATTGTTACTGTACTCACATTTTAATGGAAGATGACCAGGATCATTTGAATTCTCTCACAATCTTGTACCTGAGAATAATATAGTCTTCGCTATTATTTATTCAATGTTTTGTTTATAATAAATGGTAAAGTGTAGTAGATATCAGTGAATTTGGTAAGATCGAAATCATGTAGATCATACGAACGAGACATAAATTACATCACTTAAAATTGGACTGAAATGTATGAAAAATAATAAAAAAATGTTTTGATATATTTACGTTCAGAACTAAAACATTATTTACGGATGTTTTGCGTTGAATATATATTACACTTAAATATCATGTTTATTCCAGAAGATTTACAATGTATTGTAGAAGAGATGTCAAACATATAAAAACCTAAAAATTAAACAGTATTTACTTAAAGGTTTCTGTATTATAACATTATTATATTTCCAGTAAAACCAACCATCAATAAGTCAGCCTGGGGCGGTTACAAAAATCATCATAATGTGTATTCCAAATAAAACAAGGGCGAGACAATGAAATGAGAACTTGCTATTAATGCTACTTAACAACCAACTGTGCATCCATTTATTGAGAAATAATTTACTTGGGAATAGTTATATATGTCAGTCACACTTACATATATTTATATGGCGTTGTATTCACATCGTGTATACTGCACTGTGGGAGGGTGGCGTAATCTGAAAAATATTTACATATCAGAAAACATTCCTCCAGGTGTAAATAGCAGCATTTTTGGATTTTTTTATATTTTCAGTAAAACCAATCATCAATAAGTCAGCCTGGGGCGGTTACAAAAATCATCATAATGTGTATTCTAAATAAAACGAGGGCAAGACAATGAAATGAGAACTTGCTATTAATGCTACTTAACAACCAACTATGCATCCATTTATTGAGAAATAATTTATTTGTGAATATGTAGTTATATAATTCAGCCACACTTACATATATTTATATGGCATCGTATTCACATCGTGTATACTGCACTGTGGGAGGGTGGCGTAATCTGAAAAATATTTACATATCAAAAACATTCCTCCAGGTGTATAAAGCAACTTTTTGGATTTTTTTATATTTTCAGTAAAACCAATCATCAACAAGTCAGCCTGGGGCGGTTACAAAAATCATCATAATGTGTATTCCAAATAAAACAAGGGCAAGACAATGAAATGAGAACTTGCTCTTAGTGTTACTTAACAACAAACTGTGCATCCATTTATTGAGAAATAATTTACTTGGGAATAGTTGTATATGTCAGTCACACTTACATATATTTATATGGCGTCGTATTCACATCGTGTATACTGCACTGTGGGAGGGTGGCGTAATCTGAAAAATATTTACATATCAGAAAACATTCCTCCAGGTGTAAATAGCAGCATTTTTGGATTTTTTTATATTTTCAGTAAAACCAATCATCAATAAGTCAGCCTGGGGCGGTTACAAAAATCATCATAATGTGTATTTCTAAACAAAGAAATGGGAGAGATATTAAAATTTAAAACATTTAATCACACAACTTTGGCTTACCATTTCTGCAAGAATCTTTATCCAACTTTTGGGTTTGAATTCCAGTTTAATAAAAGGATACTGTAACAAAATATTTCAAAATCAATTTTTTATATGTCACTGTTGCAATTGCCTATTGGTTCAATTAAATACTTTCAGATGTTACCAAACCATATTTTCCCCACGGCTCTGTGAGACAGGGATAACTTAGTTATTCATCATAATATTATCGGACTTAACCCAAAACGCAATTGTATTAATCGCATTAAACTATATACTACATGGTTAAAATATTGTTTCTAAAATTTGTATAATTACTAACTAAATTATGTTTTAGTATATTTGAAATTGTATTCATTACAACTAAGAAATGTACCTCGATTTGAAAGACTTTGCCATCATTTGATTCTTCAGTTTGAAATCTGCAAAGAAAAAATGTTTTATAACTAGCTGCTATTCCTTTTTATGTTTGTATAGAAATATATTTAACTATTTTTTAACAAAATTGTTACATTCAACCCTTGGATATACAATCATAATGAGAGAATATCTTACACGGAGTGTTTTACTGTTCCTAGCCAGAGTCAAGTGTGCAGTGAGTTCTGTTCACACATCGGCTTTGGTAGGGTCTTACGTTTTCTTTGATAATTAACATTATACATTTTTAATTGTTACTGTACTCACATTTTAATGGAAGATGACCAGGATCATTTGAATTCTCTCACAATCTTGTACCTGAGAATAATATAGTCTTCGCTATTATTTATTCAATGTTTTGTTTATAATAAATGGTAAAGTGTAGTAGATATCAGTGAATTTGGTAAGATCGAAATCATGTAGATCATACGAACGAGACATAAATTACATCACTTAAAATTGGACTGAAATGTATGAAAAATAATAAAAAAATGTTTTGATATATTTACGTTCAGAACTAAAACATTATTTACGGATGTTTTGCGTTGAATATATATTACACTTAAATATCATGTTTATTCCAGAAGATTTACAATGTATTGTAGAAGAGATGTCAAACATATAAAAACCTAAAAATTAAACAGTATTTACTTAAAGGTTTCTGTATTATAACATTATTATATTTCCAGTAAAACCAACCATCAATAAGTCAGCCTGGGGCGGTTACAAAAATCATCATAATGTGTATTCCAAATAAAACAAGGGCGAGACAATGAAATGAGAACTTGCTATTAATGCTACTTAACAACCAACTGTGCATCCATTTATTGAGAAATAATTTACTTGGGAATAGTTATATATGTCAGTCACACTTACATATATTTATATGGCGTTGTATTCACATCGTGTATACTGCACTGTGGGAGGGTGGCGTAATCTGAAAAATATTTACATATCAGAAAACATTCCTCCAGGTGTAAATAGCAGCATTTTTGGATTTTTTTATATTTTCAGTAAAACCAATCATCAATAAGTCAGCCTGGGGCGGTTACAAAAATCATCATAATGTGTATTCTAAATAAAACGAGGGCAAGACAATGAAATGAGAACTTGCTATTAATGCTACTTAACAACCAACTATGCATCCATTTATTGAGAAATAATTTATTTGTGAATATGTAGTTATATAATTCAGCCACACTTACATATATTTATATGGCATCGTATTCACATCGTGTATACTGCACTGTGGGAGGGTGGCGTAATCTGAAAAATATTTACATATCAAAAAACATTCCTCCAGGTGTATAAAGCAACTTTTTTGGATTTTTTTATATTTTCAGTAAAACCAATCATCAACAAGTCAGCCTGGGGCGGTTACAAAAATCATCATAATGTGTATTCCAAATAAAACAAGGGCAAGACAATGAAATGAGAACTTGCTCTTAGTGTTACTTAACAACAAACTGTGCATCCATTTATTGAGAAATAATTTACTTGGGAATAGTTGTATATGTCAGTCACACTTACATATATTTATATGGCGTCGTATTCACATCGTGTATACTGCACTGTGGGAGGGTGGCGTAATCTGAAAAATATTTACATATCAGAAAACATTCCTCCAGGTGTAAATAGCAGCATTTTTGGATTTTTTTATATTTTCAGTAAAACCAATCATCAATAAGTCAGCCTGGGGCGGTTACAAAAATCATCATAATGTGTATTCCAAATAAAACAAGGGCGAGACAATGAAATGAGAACTTGCTATTAATGTTACTTAACAAACAACTGTGCATCCATTTATTGAGAAATAATTTACTTGGAATAGTTATATATGTCAGTCACACTTACATATATTTATATGGCGTCGTATTCACATCGTGTATACTGCACTGTGGGAGGGTGGCGTAATCTGAAAAATATTTACATATCAGAAAACATTCCTCCAGGTGTAAATAGCAGCATTTTTCGATTTTTTTATATTTTCAGTAAAACCAATCATCAACAAGTCAGCCTGGGGCGGTTACAAAAATCATCATAACGTGTATTCCAAATAAAACAAGGGCAAGACAATGAAATGAGAACTTGCTATTAATGCTACTTAACAACAAACTGTGCATCCATTTATTGAGAAATAATTTACTTGGGAATAGTTATATATGTCAGTCACACTTACATATATTTATATGGCATCGTATTCACATCGTGTATACTGCACTGTGGGAGGGTGGCGTAATCTGAAAAATATTTACATATCAGAAAACATTCCTCCAGGTGTAAATAGCAGCATTTTTGGATTTTTTATATTTTCAGTAAAACCAATCATCAATAAGTCAGCCTGGGGCGGTTACAAAAATCATCATAATGTGTATTCCAAATAAAACAAGGGCGAGACAATGAAATGAGAACTTGCTATTAATGCTACTTAACAACAAACTGTGCATCCATTTATTGAGAAATAATTTACTTGGGAATAGTTATATATATCAGTCACACTTACATATATTTATATGGCATCGTATTCACATCGTGTATACTGCACTGTGGGAGGGTGGCGTAATCTGAAAAATATTTACATATCAGAAAACATTCCTCCAGGTGTAAATAGCAGCATTTTTGGATTTTTTATATTTTCAGTAAAACCAATCATCAATAAGTCAGCCTGGGGCGGTTACAAAAATCATCATAATGTGTATTCCAAATAAAACAAGGGCGAGACAATGAAATGAGAACTTGCTATTAATGCTACTTAACAACCAACTGTGCATCCATTTATTGAGAAATAATTTACTTGGGAATAGTTATATATGTCAGTCACACTTACATATATTTATATGGCGTCGTATTCACATCGTGTATACTGCACTGTGGGAGGGTGGCGTAATCTGAAAAATATTTACATATCAGAAAACATTCCTCCAGGTGTAAATAGCAGCATTTTTGGATTTTCTTATATTTTCAGTAAAACCAATCATCAATAAGTCAGCCTGGGGCGGTTACAAAAATCATCATAATGTGTATTCTAAATAAAACGAGGGCAAGACAATGAAATGAGAACTTGCTATTAATGCTACTTAACAACCAACTGTGCATCCATTTATTGAGAAATAATTTACTTGGGAATAGTTATATATGTCAGTCACACTTACATATATTTATATGGCGTCGTATTCACATCGTGTATACTGCACTGTGGGAGGGTGGCGTAATCTGAAAAATATTTACATATCAGAAAACATTCCTCCAGGTGTAAATAGCAGCATTTTTGGATTTTTTATATTTTCAGTAAAACCAATCATCAATAAGTCAGCCTGGGGCGGTTACAAAAATCATCATAATGTGTATTCTAAATAAAACGAGGGCAAGACAATGAAATGAGAACTTGCTATTAATGCTACTTAACAACAAACTATGCATCCATTTATTGAGAAATAATTTATTTGTGAATATGTAGTTATATAATTCAGCCACACTTACATATATTTATATGGCATCGTATTCACATCGTGTATACTGCACTGTGGGAGGGTGGCGTAATCTGAAAAATATTTACATATCAAAAAACATTCCTCCAGGTGTATAAAGCAGCTTTTTTGGATTTTTTTATATTTTCAGTAAAACCAATCATCAACAAGTCAGCCTGGGGCGGTTACAAAAATCATCATAATGTGTATTCCAAATAAAACAAGGACGAGACAATGAAACGAGAACTTGCTATTAATGCTACTTAACAACCAACTGTGCATCCATTTATTGAGAAATAATTTACTTGGGAATAGTTATATATGTCAGTCACACTTACATATATTTATATGGCGTCGTATTCACATCGTGTATACTGCACTGTGGGAGGGTGGCGTAATCTGAAAAATATTTACATATCAGAAAACATTCCTCCAGGTGTAAATAGCAGCATTTTTGGATTTTCTTATATTTTCAGTAAAACCAATCATCAATAAGTCAGCCTGGGGCGGTTACAAAAATCATCATAATGTGTATTCTAAATAAAACGAGGGCAAGACAATGAAATGAGAACTTGCTATTAATGCTACTTAACAACAAACTATGCATCCATTTATTGAGAAATAATTTATTTGTGAATATGTAGTATATAATTCAGCCACACTTACATATATTTATATGGCATCGTATTCACATCGTGTATACTGCACTGTGGGAGGGTGGCGTAATCTGAAAAATATTTACATATCAAAAAACATTCCTCCAGGTGTATAAAGCAGCTTTTTTGGATTTTTTTATATTTTCAGTAAAACCAATCATCAACAAGTCAGCCTGGGGCGGTTACAAAAATCATCATAATGTGTATTCCAAATAAAACAAGGGCGAGACAATGAAACGAGAACTTGCTATTAATGCTACTTAACAACCAACTGTGCATCCATTTATTGAGAAATTATTTATTTGTGAATATGTAGTTATATATTTCAGCCACACTTACATATATTTATATGGCGTCGTATTCACATCGTGTATACTGCACTGTGGGAGGGTGGCGTAATCTGAAAAATATTTACATATCAGAAAACATTCCTCCAGGTGTAAATAGCAGCATTTTTGGATTTTTTTATATTTTCAGTAAAACCAATCATCAATAAGTCAGCCTGGGGCGGTTACAAAAATCATCATAATGTGTATTCTAAATAAAACAAGGGCAAGACAATGAAATGAGAACTTGCTCTTAGTGTTACTTAACAACAAACTGTGCATCCATTTATTGAGAAATAATTTACTTGGGAATAGTTATATATGTCAGTCACACTTACATATATTTATATGGCGTCGTATTCACATCGTGTATACTGCACTGTGGGAGGGTGGCGTAATCTGAAAAATATTTACATATCAGAAAACATTCCTCCAGGTGTAAATAGCAGCATTTTTGGATTTTTTTATATTTTCAGTAAAACCAATCATCAACAAGTCAGCCTGGGGCGGTTACAAAAATCATCATAATGTGTATTCCAAATAAAACAAGGGCAAGACAATGAAATGAGAACTTGCTATTAATGCTACTTAACAACCAACTATGCATCCATTTATTGAGAAATAATTTATTTGTGAATATGTAGTTATATATTTCAGCCACACTTACATATATTTATATGGCGTCGTATTCACTTCGTGTATACTGCACTGTGGGAGGGTGGCGTAATCTGAAAAATATTTACATATCAGAAAACATTCCTCCAGGTGTAAATAGCAGCATTTTTGGATTTTCTTATATTTTCAGTAAAACCAATCATCAATAAGTCAGCCTGGGGCGGTTACAAAAATCATCATAATGTGTATTCTAAATAAAACAAGGGCAAGACAATGAAATGAGAACTTGCTCTTAGTGTTACTTAACAACAAACTGTGCATCCATTTAGTGAGAAATAATTTACTTGGGAATAGTTATATATGTCAGTCACACTTACATATATTTATATGGCGTCGTATTCACTTCGTGTATACTGCACTGTGGGAGGGTGGCGTAATCTGAAAAATATTTACATATCAGAAAACATTCCTCCAGGTGTAAATAGCAGCATTTTTGGATTTTTTTATATTTTCAGTAAAACCAATCATCAATAAGTCAGCCTGGGGCGGTTACAAAAATCATCATAATGTGTATTCTAAATAAAACGAGGGCAAGACAATGAAATGAGAACTTGCTATTAATGCTACTTAACAACCAACTATGCATCCATTTATTGAGAAATAATTTATTTGTGAATATGTAGTTATATATTTCAGCCACACTTACATATATTTATATGGCGTCGTATTCACTTCGTGTATACTGCACTGTGGGAGGGTGGCGTAATCTGAAAAATATTTACATATCAGAAAACATTCCTCCAGGTGTAAATAGCAGCATTTTTGGATTTTTTTATATTTTCAGTAAAACCAATCATCAATAAGTCAGCCTGGGGCGGTTACAAAAATCATCATAATGTGTATTCTAAATAAAACAAGGGCAAGACAATGAAATGAGAACTTGCTCTTAGTGTTACTTAACAACAAACTGTGCATCCATTTAGTGAGAAATAATTTACTTGGGAATAGTTATATATGTCAGTCACACTTACATATATTTATATGGCGTCGTATTCACTTCGTGTATACTGCACTGTGGGAGGGTGGCGTAATCTGAAAAATATTTACATATCAGAAAACATTCCTCCAGGTGTAAATAGCAGCATTTTTGGATTTTTTTATATTTTCAGTAAAACCAATCATCAATAAGTCAGCCTGGGGCAGTTACAAAAATCATCATAATGTGTATTCTAAATAAAACAAGGGCAAGACAATGAAATGAGAACTTGCTCTTAGTGTTACTTAACAACAAACTGTGCATCCATTTATTGAGAAATAATTTACTTGGGAATAGTTATATATGTCAGTCACACTTACATATATTTATATGGCATCGTATTCACATCGTGTATACTGCACTGTGGGAGGGTGGCGTAATCTGAAAAATATTTACATATCAGAAAACATTCCTCCAGGTGTAAATAGCAGCATTTTTGGATTTTTTTATATTTTCAGTAAAACCAATCATCAATAAGTCAGCCTGGGGCGGTTACAAAAATCATCATAATGTGTATTCTAAATAAAACGAGGGCAAGACAATGAAATGAGAACTTGCTATTAATGCTACTTAACAACAAACTATGCATCCATTTATTGAGAAATAATTTATTTGTGAATATGTAGTTATATAATTCAGCCACACTTACATATATTTATATGGCATCGTATTCACATCGTGTATACTGCACTGTGGGAGGGTGGCGTAATCTGAAAAATATTTACATATCAAAAAACATTCCTCCAGGTGTATAAAGCAGCTTTTTTGGATTTTTTTATATTTTCAGTAAAACCAATCATCAACAAGTCAGCCTGGGGCGGTTACAAAAATCATCATAATGTGTATTCCAAATAAAACAAGGGCGAGACAATGAAACGAGAACTTGCTATTAATGCTACTTAACAACCAACTGTGCATCCATTTATTGAGAAATTATTTATTTGTGAATATGTAGTTATATATTTCAGCCACACTTACATATATTTATATGGCGTCGTATTCACATCGTGTATACTGCACTGTGGGAGGGTGGCGTAATCTGAAAAATATTTACATATCAGAAAACATTCCTCCAGGTGTAAATAGCAGCATTTTTGGATTTTTTTATATTTTCAGTAAAACCAATCATCAACAAGTCAGCCTGGGGCGGTTACAAAAATCATCATAATGTGTATTCCAAATAAAACAAGGGCAAGACAATGAAATGAGAACTTGCTCTTAGTGTTACTTAACAACAAACTGTGCATCCATTTATTGAGAAATAATTTACTTGGGAATAGTTATATATGTCAGTCACACTTACATATATTTATATGGCGTCGTATTCACATCGTGTATACTGCACTGTGGGAGGGTGGCGTAATCTGAAAAATATTTACATATCAGAAAACATTCCTCCAGGTGTAAATAGCAGCATTTTTGGATTTTTTTATATTTTCAGTAAAACCAATCATCAACAAGTCAGCCTGGGGCGGTTACAAAAATCATCATAATGTGTATTCCAAATAAAACAAGGGCAAGACAATGAAATGAGAACTTGCTATTAATGCTACTTAACAACCAACTATGCATCCATTTATTGAGAAATAATTTATTTGTGAATATGTAGTTATATATTTCAGCCACACTTACATATATTTATATGGCGTCGTATTCACTTCGTGTATACTGCACTGTGGGAGGGTGGCGTAATCTGAAAAATATTTACATATCAGAAAACATTCCTCCAGGTGTAAATAGCAGCATTTTTGGATTTTTTTATATTTTCAGTAAAACCAATCATCAATAAGTCAGCCTGGGGCGGTTACAAAAATCATCATAATGTGTATTCTAAATAAAACAAGGGCAAGACAATGAAATGAGAACTTGCTCTTAGTGTTACTTAACAACAAACTGTGCATCCATTTAGTGAGAAATAATTTACTTGGGAATAGTTATATATGTCAGTCACACTTACATATATTTATATGGCGTCGTATTCACTTCGTGTATACTGCACTGTGGGAGGGTGGCGTAATCTGAAAAATATTTACATATCAGAAAACATTCCTCCAGGTGTAAATAGCAGCATTTTTGGATTTTTTTATATTTTCAGTAAAACCAATCATCAATAAGTCAGCCTGGGGCGGTTACAAAAATCATCATAATGTGTATTCTAAATAAAACGAGGGCAAGACAATGAAATGAGAACTTGCTATTAATGCTACTTAACAACCAACTATGCATCCATTTATTGAGAAATAATTTATTTGTGAATATGTAGTTATATATTTCAGCCACACTTACATATATTTATATGGCGTCGTATTCACTTCGTGTATACTGCACTGTGGGAGGGTGGCGTAATCTGAAAAATATTTACATATCAGAAAACATTCCTCCAGGTGTAAATAGCAGCATTTTTGGATTTTTTTATATTTTCAGTAAAACCAATCATCAATAAGTCAGCCTGGGGCGGTTACAAAAATCATCATAATGTGTATTCTAAATAAAACAAGGGCAAGACAATGAAATGAGAACTTGCTCTTAGTGTTACTTAACAACAAACTGTGCATCCATTTAGTGAGAAATAATTTACTTGGGAATAGTTATATATGTCAGTCACACTTACATATATTTATATGGCGTCGTATTCACTTCGTGTATACTGCACTGTGGGAGGGTGGCGTAATCTGAAAAATATTTACATATCAGAAAACATTCCTCCAGGTGTAAATAGCAGCATTTTTGGATTTTTTTATATTTTCAGTAAAACCAATCATCAATAAGTCAGCCTGGGGCGGTTACAAAAATCATCATAATGTGTATTCTAAATAAAACAAGGGCAAGACAATGAAATGAGAACTTGCTCTTAGTGTTACTTAACAACAAACTGTGCATCCATTTATTGAGAAATAATTTACTTGGGAATAGTTATATATGTCAGTCACACTTACATATGACATCCTTTTTACATGATGCATACTGTAATGTGGAAGGAAGGCGGAATCTGAAAAATATTAACATATCAGAAAATATTCGTCCAGGAGTAAATAGCAGCCTTTTTATATTTTTTTATATTTTCAGTAAAACCAATCATCAATAAGTCAGCCTGGGGCGGTTACAAAAATCATCATAATGTGTATTTCTAACAAAGAAATGGGAGAGATATTAAAATTTAAAACATTTAATCACACAACTTTGGCTTACCATTTCTGCAAGAATCTTTATCCAACTTTTGGGTTTGAATTCCAGTTTAATAAAAGGATACTGTAACAAAATATTTCAAAATCAATTTTTTATATGTCACTGTTGCAATTGCCTATTGGTTCAATTAAATACTTTCAGATGTTACCAAACCATATTTTCCTCACGGCTCTGTGAGACAGGGATAACTTAGTTATTCATCATAATATTATCGGACTTAACCCAAAACGCAATCGTATTAATCGCATTAAACTATATACTACATGGTTAAAATATTGTTTCTAAAATTTGTATAATTACTAACTAAATTATGTTTTAGTATATTTGAAATTGTATTCATTACAACTAAGAAATGTACCTCGATTTGAAAGACTTTGCCATCATTTGATTCTTCAGTTTGAAATCTGCAAAGAAAAAATGTTTTATAACTAGCTGCTATTCCTTTTTATGTTTGTATAGAAATATATTTAACTATTTTTTAACAAAATTGTTACATTCAACCCTTGGATATACAATCATAATGAGAGAATATCTTACACGGAGTGTTTTACTGTTCCTAGCCAGAGTCAAGTGTGGCAGTGAGTTCTGTTCACACATCGGCTTTGGTAGGGTCTTACGTTTTCTTTGATAATTAACATTATACATTTTTAATTGTTACTGTACTCACATTTTAATGGAAGATGACCAGGATCATTTGAATTCTCTCACAATCTTGTACCTGAGAATAATATAGTGTTCGCTATTATTTATTCAATGTTTTGTTTATAATAAATGGTAAAGTGTAGTAGATATCAGTGAATTTGGTAAGATCGAAATCATGTAGATCATACGAACGAGACATAAATTAGTTCCTTTAAGTATTTTTACTGCTATTAGTGAAGACTTTTTTAAATATTGTTGATTTTATAGTATAAATAGTGACAATTTACCAAGAATTTCTAACCATATTTCAAAAGAATTATTCATTTCACCTTTTGAACTTGATTATAAGTTCCAATGAAGAACCAACATATATATGTATGAGCAAATCTAAAGAAGTATGAGGTAAAAAAAATATTAGTAACAGGCAACTTACCGAGAATGTATATCTGGACTTTTAAAAGTAGACAGTGTCTGTAAAGAGAAATATGATTCTTTAGAATGATGTTAGAACACCACAATTCATATATAGAACTGAAATTGTTCAGTATTTTCGGTAATATTTAAATCATGAGTTCATACGAACGAGACTATTTTTATTCATCATTTGTAACCAGGATATTAAAAATTTTAAAAACACCTCAAATAAATGCATTTCTAAATTACCTGTATTTTATAGTCATCTTGTAGTCAACCTGAAAAATAGAATAGATTAAAAAATGAACAAGGCACATGTGTTCAACATTAATGTAGCTTACCTCGTGTTATTTATTATAAAGGTGGTCATAAGAGGGAAAACAACAATACAGGAATTAGCTTAAAGTAATTCTTTATTTTGATTTGTCCTATAAATTACACTTATGTTGCTTCAGGCACAAAACAAGAATTACTTCTTTGCTGGTTTAGCAGAAGGCGCCTTTTTCGTGCGGATCTTCTTGGCTGGGGTCTTGGGAACCTTCTTCTTGCCAAAGACACCGCTCCGCGCTGCTTTCACTTTCAAGCTCTTGAAGACTGCTGTTCTTGCACGGTTTCTCTTAACGCGGGCGGAGCTCAACTTAAATCTGTCGTAGTCGGTCATTTGAGCACGCTTCTCTTTATTTGCCAAATTCTTAGCCCACTGACTGTCAGCCCATTTTTCGTTAAGCTTGGCGTCTGACCAAGCCTTCCTGACAACACGTGTGGGGGCAGTAAAGGGATACTTCAGGCGGAATTTAGTAAGATGAAGCTGGTTCAGGCGTATTTGCTGTCGCGATACTCCGCTACCAGGTCCATCAACGAGTGCTCGTGTTTGGTCAATGACATCAACCACGCTCACTAGTTTTCCCTTCAGGGGCCCATCAGCCACCAGGGCAACGCGCCCTGGTTCCACGTAGCGTTCAAATGGCATGACGTCCTAAAACAAAACGAGACTTTTTCACTGACAACATTGTTACGGCAAACTTTATTTATGTATGATTGTAACGTATATTTAAAGAAACTAAGGATAAACACTAATGGTACTGTTGTTGTTAATCAATATAAGTCGAATTATAACGTAAAATACATGGTAGAATACTCTGATTAAAACGGATTAATAATATTCTAACCTCACAACGTCTTTATAAACACGAAACACTTCAAAGAAAGACTGAAGTAACAGATTCTACAATGTTCATGTGTTTTGACGTTTGGCATAGACTAAAATTTAATATCATGTTCGTGAAATATGGCAACAATCGTAATTGCGCCGTTTTTTTAATTAATTTTATTTGTATATTATTTTTCCGTGTTTTAAGACGATTGTTTTTTATTTTTCTGTTCATTTTAGTTTAAAAGTTTAATTTAAATATTACTGGAAAAGAAATGTGTTAGGTTACTAGAAAAAAAAACCTGTTGTCCTAAATGCTTATTTTCTCCTTAAAAGCTGTCTCATAGCTTAAAAATCCTATTATTATATATAAAATTGGAATTATAAAATTAATTTCGGTTTCATATTTTTTCTTTAAAATTGAGTTTGTGTTGCTTTTGAAGTTATTAGTTGCTTAGTAACATAAGTTTATAAACATTAACACAAAACCATCCTAATTAATTTGAAAGAGTTTTTAATTGGAACTAAGTGATTATTAACGGGTTATAACAATGCGACTGAAATTTTCTAAAACGCTTTTGGATGCTCAGGTGAGCTTCGAATATTAGTGACACTAAAATACAATTAGGTTTCTTTCCAATAACTAGTGTATTAAAAGAGAGAAACTTAACCTTATATGTATGTCTAATCCTTATATTACAAGTATTAAAAATATACTTCAAAAGATTGTGCAATTTCAATTGTATGTTTTACATTTTACAAAGCTATGACATTAACCAGCATTTGCTTCAGGAATCGGATATCCCAGTAGCCGACATATGTTGGTCACCAAATAATGTAAAATTAGCTGTTGGCACTTCTGAACGGGTGGTACTTTTATTTGACCGCGATGGGATGCGTCGGGATAAGTTTAGCACCAAGCCAGCTGATGCAGCAGCAGGAAAGAAATCATATGTTATCACCGGTGTGTTTTAAGTTACATTAAAAAAATACATTTATCGTGTCTTGTTGACAATGTATTAAAAATATACTTTTCAATAATAATAAATTTGTTAAAACCTTCGTCTTTATTATTGAATGTCATTACAAATATATTTTAGGTTTAGCATTCAGCGACAATTCGGAATTGCTAGGGGTAGCTCAAAGCGATAACATGGTTTTTGTATACCGAATCGGTGCTGACTGGAGCGGCAAAAAAGTAATCTGTAATAAATTTCCTCTCACCGGGTCGCCTTTACGTTTACTTCCAGCTGAAACTGGATTCTTTACAGGAACTAGTGATGGAAAGATAAGGTTATTTAAAAAAGTTTTACTGTGATTTATTTTTGAAATTTGTTATTACAGAACTCAGAACAGCATAAATGTTCAAAAATTTAATTACGCAGATCTTTGGATTGTAAAACAAATAAAAGCTCCAGTTTGTGGTCCGCGGGATCATGTTGCGTGTCTCTGGCACGTGGATCTGAGGCGATGTTGGCATCTGGACACATTGATGGAACTATTTATTTAAATGGCAGATTAATATTACGCTACACTCTACCGCCGACAGCCATGGTCTTGGTATCTTCCTACGTAAGTAATAGGATCAGGGAACCATTACAGTCATTGAATTTCCTATTCGATTATATCTATTTTCGGCTTAATTTTTTTTAACAAATTTTATAGCAAAGTTTTTAATATTAGTTGTTGTGAATTATTTTTTTAATTTTATAGCTGATAGTCGGAGCTTGTGATGGTAGAATAACAATGTATGAGGCTCAGAGAGGAGCGCTAGTAAGAAGTTTAGAACCAACATTACTTCCTGATAGAAGAGATATCATATCAGCTTCTCTTAGTCCTTCTGGTCAGGTCAGTTATTAACATCGTAATCATCAATCAAAATAAAAACCATACAGTATAATGTTTTGGGGACCTACAAGTGACGAAAACCTTTGTTTTAGACGATAGCATTCGGTGTATTTGATGGTTGCCTAATCGGTGAAATAAAGGAATCTGGAAGTATGGAATTATCCACGTTAAATATATCGAATTTGTATGCTGCGCGATCTTTAGCATGGAGTGGAGATGGAACCAAGTTGGCAGTAGCATCGCAAACTGGTGCCGTTTTGGTCTTTGAAGCCGTCCTTAGGTATTATCAAATCCCATTATTATCTAAAAAAAAAATACTAAGATAATCTGACCGACGGCCCAAATTTTTTTTTACATTAAATATAAAATACACAAATAATTTTAGATTCATAACTATAATAATTTCGGTTTTATTACAAGAATGATTTTCATTTACTAACTTATTCAATTCTTTTTTGTTTTTACTTTTTTTCAGACATAATTGTTACTATTATTATATTACTTCTTAAAATTGTAAGTTCTAGCTTGTGATTTTTTAAGTCATGAACACAAAGTTTGAAAATATTGAATACGAAGTAGGCAGCATATAATATAGCTTTGTCAATATTACGTTGAACATACCAATATTATTATTACCCAAATAAAACGCTTTATCTAATTGTGTAAAATTTAAAACAATTTATAATTCTCTTAAAATTATGGTTTTTTAAATAAAACAAATGTGCATCTCAATTTAAACGTAATAAAATTAAAAATTCTATTCGATATTCAAGCTTATGATAACTTCCTTTAGCCATCTCTTTCGAATATGCACATTACATATATTGCTATCCTATTTGCACACCCGAATTTGAATGGGATTACTCATCAGTTAGTACTTAGTAGTCATATTACTCCTTACAACAATATTCTCATGCTTTTGTTTTCGCAAGAACTCAAAATGTGGACGCTATGAAAATTTAAAATTTGAATATGTTATTGTTAATGTATGTTAAATGAATTAATTAATAATAGTGTTATAGCAGGTAGTGCTTTATAGATCTAAAGTATAAAAAATCTAGCCAAGTGATTTCACCACTAATTCGTATCAACTAACCGCGGTTAGATTTTTTTGTGCTTTTGTGAACTTTTCTAAAAGAAGAGAGACCAAGTAAGTATGTGGTTTTTTTATATTCCCCAAATACGAGTTTCTTTATTTTTAAAAGAAAGCCCGCAACTTATCTTATAAATATATTTTTTTTACATGTCTGCCATTATGAAAAAAATCCTTTTGTTAACTTAATTTAAATTACATACAGCCCATTCATTTGCATTTATTGTTTTGAACATATTATTTCATGACAACAACATCGATAACAAATTGCTGACGAAATGAATACAACATTTCGTTAGCAATTTGTTGTTGTTCTTGTAACAGCATTTTTGTTCACTTTCTTACTTGTTTAAAATAACATTGGTGACAAGGATAATTTGCGCAGTAACTATAGTAATTTATAATTATATGTTAGTGCTGGAATATTGTTTAAAAAAAAAACTAACGTGTTTTATATGGTAATTAATGTGAATTCAAAATTCATCTCATTTTCATTGTTTTCGTAAATTTGCATAATCGCCATTATCTACTTTTTTATACGTATGTATTTTTTTTAAGAACTAGTTTTGTTAAATTTTCATATGATTCCCATTATTACAAACGCTAATCAATGACATAATGGGATTGTGTTTCAACTTTTTATTGCATATGATTAATTTTAAATGTAATTGCAATTACAACATTAAATTACTAATTACATTTTTTATTATTGTGCTTTTCTCTTAAAATAACAGTTTCACAACATTATATTATGATTATGTCTTAAATATGTCATCAAGTTGTTCTTTTCACCTTTTAACTTTGATATCAAAATATTATAAACTGTATAAGCTATGAAATGCTGCGATTATAGCAAAATAAGTGTCATGATTATACATATATATATATATATATATTATATACGTAATGTACGTAATTTATAAATTTAATATAAAAACTAAAGCGGATATGTTTGTACCTATTATAATAAAAAATTGCTATTTCTTAAGTTATCTATGCGTACTTACACATTAAGAACACGAAGTTTTCGATACGTATAACGGGAACAATTAAATTTAGACACCTATAGAATTCACATTTATTATCGTAATAATACATATATATAGTGGAGCGCCGTAAGATTTATACTTCGAAATCCAGGGCCAGTCAATAAATATTTATATAAACTTTTGAAATGTGTTTTTAAAAATACATATATAAAAAAAATTTAAAAACATTTTTTTTTAATTATTTAAACAAATAATTATAAAATTTTCAGAGTTTTCTTTGATTTTTATTAATTTAAAGTTAAGTGTATTTTAAAAAGGAGAACTATTACAAACTTGTCCTTGGGCCTCAAGGGTCTGCGGTTATAAAGGTAAGAGGTGGGGGGAATTATAGTAGGGACAACAGCTGCTGTTGACGCGGTCCCTAACAGATTAGTATACGTGGCAACTAGCTAGGCTAAATACAAAGCTATTTATGTGTTTTGAAGACAAATATTTCTATTTATTTTTCATTTGCTATTTATGTATATTTTTTATTTTGAATTTGACAAAAGTGAATTATTTAACATTTACATCATTACAAAATAATTGTGTTTTTCGAACTTTGAAAATAGTAAGTATTTGTTTTTCATATATAATATTGCACGCTTATAAAAAAACAATTGTGTATAATTAATCATATATTTTAAAATAAATTGATGCTTAAAGTTAGAAGGTTATAGTAAAATTCAATAAATTAATTATTAATCATGATATAAAGTTACAGCCTCGTATCAAAATGAGTGAACCATGGGATAGTCATGAAAGTTATCAGTGCCTCAGTATGGACAAAATCGGATCTAGTTCTTAATTAAGCACTGAACTAGGAGAAATTTTAAAAGTAACAAGAGGAATATTAACGCTGAGATCTGTTTTTTCAGAAAAAGAGCATGGACCATCTCAGTTATTAAATGCTCGCGTATTTGTCTACGTGCATTCAGTATGCAGATAAAAATATATCAATAAGGAATGTATTATTGTCTTTTACTATTTTTACGCCCTATTGCACTACATTACTGTTATAATACTACATTTACACTCTCGCCTCGTACCTTGTCTTGTGCTTCGTCTCTTATCACAGCTCGCTCGGTCCTCCGACCGCGAGCACTGCGAGACGCAAGACAAGACGCGAGGCGAGCCGCGAGCGACTATTTAGACTGTCACTTTGTGCGTCGGCTCGTGCCTCGTCTCGCGACTCGTACGCGACATGAATCAAAAATCTTAGAGTTCCTGTCCACATGTATTCGATATAATTTTAATCCGGTATAGCCGTGATCAAACGGTGTTAGCGAAAAACATAACAAATCATTCGTGTATCAACCAAGAAGTATATTCAGTAAACAGTAAATAAAGGAAAGTTGAGTGCATGCTATTTAAATTGGCAAAAGATTTTGATCGTTAATAAAATGATATCAGACTTGTAATTATGTTAGAGAAAATATTTGTTGCGGGTCCTATATAGTTTCAAAGGAAATTCGTAGCTCAACAGATCTAACCATCTCATACTTCTGGGTTTTTATCTAGACGTTTTTACTTTCCCCTTTCACCTAAATAGGTCTTTTATAAAACCTATTTGCTGTGTTTATTGTTATGCAAAAATAAGCGTGATTTAATGTTTACCTCATTTTTAATAATAAATAATTCTGTGTATAGTATTATTTATATAAAATAACCTGTTTTTCTCCTCGACTCTGTTTCAAGACGTTGGGTGTGGCGGGACCTTATAGAGGTGCAGCACGTCAGCACACGTCAGCTGCTGCTTCGACGTCGTGGTGCTGATACTGCTGCGCTCACTGTTACCGCTAAACTAGCTCCCGATATATTTAATGTTAGATTTATAGGTGAGTATATTTGTTTGTAAACGGACTTTGATGAAATGATTTAGGAACGGAAATTATGGAATATGTTTACTAGTCAGGTCTTCTACTACTTGAAATATATATTTTTTTTGTGTAACTCAAGTCAAACTCTCCTCAAAATTCGTAAATCTGTATGAGGTTTAATCTTTCCGTTGAAGCAAGTGGACACCACCTTCATTAGACAATAAGTTTTTGCTTACTATTATTTGGCTTTGTTTTACTACAGTAAAATATATATTTGTCTTGTGATACGGTTTAAGATGATTTATTATAGAAAAACGATGAATACTTTTATTTTATAAACAATTTTTTTTAAACAAATTTTATCTGTTACAGGTAACGATTGGTACGCTGTCTGTCGTACAAGTAATAGTCTGATCCTGTGCGACATAGCTCGTGGTCTGACTAGCGAAGTAAGTTGGATTATCTGCTATCTAACTTCTGTGTTGTAGTAAAAGTTGACTGTTAACTTCATAAATACTACAGATTCCATGGTCCGGTGGAGGGGAGCGTATATATGCAGCTGTGGGTGGAGCCTGTCTGTTGCAGCGTGCCGGCGAACTTAGTGTCGTGGAGTACGGCCTTGATAGGGTACTACAAACTGTGAGTACAGACCAAGAAAAATATATATTAGAAGGAATGTGGGTAAAATATTTCTCTGGAGGTATTTTCATAAATTAAATAAAATAACAAATTCTTATAAACTTTATGAATACTACCTATGCCCTTATATAAAACCGCTCACGAAATTGTTATTTTTTTTCGAATTGGTCTAATAGTAAAATTAAATTCATCATCATCATCATCATCATCAGCCTATCGGAGCCACTGCTGAGCAAAGGCTTCTTCTCACATGGAGAAGGTTAGAGCATTAATCATCACGCTTGCTCAAGACGGGTTGGCGATTTCAATCTTATAATTTGAAATCATAAGACCAGGTTTCCTCACGATGTTTTCCTTCACCGCCCGTCATTGGTGTCTAAATACTCTTAGAAAGTACATATGACTCGGAAGAGATCACGTTGGTACTTGCTATGTTTCGAACCCGCGCCCTCACGTATGGCGAAAGGCGGGCCTTTAACCTCCAGACCACCACGACTTAAATTAAGTGAAATTATTAAATAAATATTAAAGGGGCTAAGGTTTCCGGATGTAACCATATTAGTTCTCCTTGACTTCACTAATGCATTCAACTCGGTTGACTGTGATATTTTATTAGGACTCCTCTCCTCACTCTCGATATCTCCAGCTGTTATTAAATGGTTTCAATCTTACCTCGTCGGTCGTCGGCAGATGGTGACATCCGATGAGAGCTCTTCTGATTGGAATGACACATATGCCGGGGTACCACAAGGCGGCGTCCTGTCTCCTTTACTCTTTTCTATATTCATAGATAATATTTCCAAAACTATTTCTTCTCCCTACCATCTCTATGCCCATGACTTGCAGCTCTATAGGCATGCCCCACCGTCTACACTTAAGGTAGCTATTGAGGCTATTAATGAGGAGTTGAAATCTATACATAAATGGACAAATGATTTCGGTCTGCTAGTGAACCCAAACAAATCCCAGGAAATTATAATTGGAAGTAGGCAAATGTATAATAAAATTAATTTTTACATCTTGTCCTGTATAGTGTACGACGCGGTTAGAATCCCATTTCTAGATCGGGTAAAAAACTTAGGACTATTAATGGATTGTCATTTACCGTGGATAGCTCAAGTGAACGAATTAAGTCGTAGAATTCACCTGACTCTACATTCTCTTAAACGTCTTCAAAACTTCCTTCCTTTTAAAACAAAAATTATTCTTGTACAATCTCTTCTCCTTTCCTTACTCGATTACGGTGATGTTTGCTACCTAGATGCCACTGATGAGCGGCTCGATAAATTAGTTCGGTTTCAGAATTTATACAACCGTTTTATTTTTAGGCTTGTGTAAATACGATCCCATTTCTGAATTCCGCAGTAGGTTAAAATGACACCCCATCCGCTTCCGCCGGAATATGCATGTTTTAACGCTAATGTACAATGTGTTCAAACATTCTTCTCCCCTGTACCTTCTTGAGCGTTTTAATCTCCCTCCCCCCAGAATCCTTTCTATTCGCTCTTGTGTTACACAAAATCCTTTCGATCTCCCCTCCTTTAATACAATTTTTTTTCCGTACATCCTCTCTGTCCAAGGTGCACAACTTTGGAACTCACTCCCACCTTCTCTTTACAAAGAGAGTTCAAGTACACCTGCATTGAAACATCCACTTAAGAGACATCTTCTGTCATTTAAATGAAACTAATATATTTCGAATATATATAAATAAATGTCAAGTCAATTAATTTACACTAAATCTTTTCGTATCTTATAATAAAGGTGCGTACTGAGCGTGTGAATCCTCACGTGCTTAGTGTCCGTATCAATGAGGGCCGGAAGACGGAGGAAGAACGCAAACACTTCGCCTATTTGCTGGATAGACAGACGATTGCTGTCATTGATCTCGTTACTGGTACAGTACATATTACATATAATAGATGTTAAAAAGTTCTTGTATTATGCGGAAAAAAAAAAATATTTTCACTAAATTATGATAATATTAATGTTGTAAATGTATCAGGAGTTCAGTTAGGGCAATGGTGGCACGAAGCTCGGGTGGATTGGTTGGAGCTGAATGAGAGCGGACATCTGCTTCTGTTCCGCGATACTAGGCGACGTCTAGCACTCCTCCGTATTGATACCGGTGATAAGGTAGCCCATTAACATATGTGCTGATCACTAAATAACCCAACAGCTGGAGACAAATAAATATGATATTTCATTGTCTGGTATTTTCTTTGTTTAGGAAATTATCGCGAGCGGAGTTAGTTTCGTGCAATGGATAGAAAACAGTGACGCTGTTGTAGCCCAAACCCCAACTCATTTGCTCATTTGGTAAGATTTCATATGTTTTTTTTTTTTAATTCGACTGGATAGTGCTTGACTGTTGGAAGATGGAAGTGAAGTCGCAGGTAGTGCAGTCACTATCTCAGTATCAGCCTATTCATCCCTTATTTGAAGACATCCGAATTATTACGTCGTGTTAAAATGTATCTTATTTATTTTTGATTGTGGAATTGTTATGTGGTGAGTGATGACAGCAATAGCACCTTTAAAAACGTACTCCATTTAATTTTTTTTATTTATTATGTGTAAAAGGAGATAAGTCTATACATTTGGACTAATTATAGATTTATACCTTTTAACTTAAAATTAATGTCGTTAGCAATGATTAAATATATCGTGGTGGCCTGGAGGTTAAACGCCTTTCATACGTGACGGCGCGGGTTCGAAACCCGGCAAGTACTAATGTGATCTTCTCCGAGTCATATGTACTTTCTAAGAGTATTGAGACACCACTGACGGACGGTGAAGCAAAACATCGCGAGGAAACCTGATCTTATAGTTTCAAATTATAAGATTGAAATCGCCAACCCGTTTTGAACAAGCGTGGTGATTATTGCTCTAACCTTCTCCATTGGAGAAGAGGCCTTTGCTCAGCAGTGGGCTCTGATAGGCTGATGATGATGATAATGATGGTGATGATGAATGATTAAATGATTAATATTAAGTTCTTATTTGAGGATAGAACACATCAAAGTCGTCCGGTACATTAAACATAGTTTTTACTTATGATATCTATATTTTACATATAGTAATATATATATCATTAGATCGTTCCTGCATATTATATTTGTGTTTCCGTGTTGTAGGTACAGTGTATGGGAGCCTCAATGTGTTGAAATGTCTGAGTGTGGAGGCGGCTCGGCCGTATCGGTGTCAGAGCGACGAGTAGTACTCGAAGGTGGTCAGATTCAGGCAATCGTCTTGGATGAACATCGACTAGCTTTCAGTATGACGGCTTTAAAGTATTGAAATTATTTTTATATTGTTTGAAGTGTATGGAATTCTCATATTGTTAAAAAATATCAGTGCTTGTGAATTACAAGAAATGTTTGTTCGAAATTTCAGTTCATAGTAAGTTAATCGTACAATCTGGTGCGCTCTATCAACACGGCTAGATAGAATATGTTGCTAAAGTAACTTTATGGTCAGATTGGGTTCTAGAACAGTGCAGAGTACTTTTAAGCCATATTTTTTTTGGAATATTTTGAAATGTACGACAAAGAAAAGATGATAAGACAATAATAAAGCATTTTATTAAAACAGGATTGATTTTATGTTCTAAGAGCTGACATTGAATGTCTTTTCTTCTGTCGCTATATTCTCATATCTACATTGTTAATTCACATGAAATGTCAAACGAAATGTACTATTCATTATGCATAGATTCGGCGTTACGTAGCGGGGACTTACAAGATTGTGCTCAGTACTTGGATGCTGTGTCACGGTCTGCGGACGTCGGGACGCTGTGGTGCCAACTGGCTGAGCAAGCTTTGACTGCTTACGATGTTGAGGTTAATATGTATACATTACAGGAAGAGGAAATCTAAACAGAAGTTTGTTAAGGCTTCGTTGCCAAAGTTACTGAACACGACATACCACTAATTTTTAAGCAGTTTAGTTAAAGTATTTTCACGACATTTTTTTTTACGTGAATTTCTATTCAAGTATAGAGAACGTCTCATAATTAATGTCGGTTTTCAGTGTTCGCTTGTATGAGACGTATAGCTCCGCGTATTTAATGGTTTTTGTCTAAAAAAACCTTTCTTTGGTCTTAAATGTAAAAAAAATGTCGAACTGTTTTAATAACAACGGTTGGATGGTTTAGTTCTCGTAAAACAACCCGGCTTCGGCTAACTAAACATGGATCTTTCTTCAAAAAAACCCTCATACGATCGCTTTAGCTATCCGCTATAGTATAAAAATGTACTCCGTCATCAATAAACAAACAGATAATGATTAAAAATAAGTAAATTGATTCGTAGAACCAGAAATAAACCCCACAAGTTAGTACATACATATTTAGATCGATGAGTAGGAATTCTTACATATGAATCGACATTCCTTGTGAGACACCCTGTATATATGATATAAATAAAAATTGTCCAGTGATTTTGGAATGAGTCCTTCATTATTTTTTTAGTAACATAAACGTTAGATTCAAGTATATTGATAAAACCGGTTACGGAATTATTATATTTTTGGTAAAGTGTTAGCCATTCAGTTGTCAGTTGTTGCAGTCACACTGCTGACTGTTGAGTTAGAGAAAGACTTAAAATTATTATAACATTTAAAATGTTTCGGTTTCTCATAAGAAATATTAATTTTAGTTGGCGACGAAGTGCTATAGAGCTGTGGGTGATGAGGCTAGAACTTTTTATCTAGAGAAAACTGTCGAGTTAGCTTCAGCCAAAGGGAACGGGAATATCGATGAAGGTATTTTTTGCATTTGAACGTTCTGCGCACACCTCTGGTACTCATGTATTCTTATACCGACTCATTGTAACAGTTATGTATCAATTTTTTTAACCACGATTTACATTATGTAATAGGTTTAAGGAGTCCCGAGGTTCGTGCACGTCTAGCAATCTTTGTGGGAGATTTAGCCACCGCAGAAGAATATTATGTACGCGGAGCCGCTCAGTCAGAACTGGCCATTAATATGTATAAGCAGTTCAATAGATGGCCGGACGCTATCGCCCTCGCTGAAAAGGTCGATAGACAGGCGGTGACGGCGCTCAGGCAGCAATACATGGACTATCTCACGTCGACAGGTACCAAGATGATGACTGTTCGGTGTAATAAGTGATATCTCTGATAATTTAATATTGATAAAGTTTCTTACGTATTGCATAAAAATATTAATATCATTTCAATTTTAGCGTATTAGAACTTAATCAAAAATATTTATAATATTGTCTTCGTTAGAATAACACAAATATATATATATATTAATGGAATATTAATTTCTTTCTTGGGACAGGTCGGCTCGGCGAGGCGGGGGCGGTTTTAGCGTCGAGCGGTGACGTGCGCGGCGCGGTTCGTGTATGGGTGAAGGGGGGACGTGCGAGGCGAGCTGCCAGCGCTCTTCTACATCACCCCACACTCATGAAAGACGACGAGCTTCTGCAGGCTGTGCACGATCAGCTAGTACAGGTGAAGGTTGCATTATCAGACAGACAAAAAAAATCTAGTGAGGTTAATGGGTCCAATATCAGATAGCTAAATAAAAATGTTAGTGAAGTATGGACCCGTTTATGGGAATATTGCTTGTTGGTCTCACCAAGCCTAGTCATGTTGTCGTATTTATAAGACGATCCTGCTCATTTTGTTGCAGGATTTAATACAAATTAAGTAGCGTTTGTTTGTGATTTAACATCATTGATTATTGATCGTACTATTCTGGTTAATAGTAAGTATGATTGATGCAAGATACACATGAATGTTATGCATGTAACTAAAAAACATACAAGAAGATAATAGATATCCAATTTTATTACTATAACTATCACAAATATATTTGTTCTAATACATAATGATCTTGAATTCTTTATAAATATAAAAAAAAAATTGTTTCACTAATAAGAGACATGCATTATTACATACATAAGTTGATAATTTGTTTCCGTTGCAGGAGGAATGGTGGGAAATGGCTGGTGAAATATCCGAGCGTAAAGGTGATATAAGAACTGCGGTGGATTACTATTCTAGAGGCAACAACTACGCAAGAGCGGTCCAACTAGCAAGAGATGTTGGTGTTCTTTATTTGAATGTTTTGTTTTTTTTTTTAATTTTATTATATTATTTTTTAATCTTCAGGCCTGTCCCGGTGAAGTGACCAGGTTAGAAGGAGAATGGGGGGCGTGGCTTGTATCTTCGCGACAGGCGGGCGCCGCTGTGCCTCATCTCATAGAGGCTGGTCGCACGGTCGATGCGCTCACCGCAGCTCTGAAAGCACATCATTACAAAAAAGCTCTTCAAATTGTACAGGTATAAATATATTTCAGTAACTTTTGCTTTATTTAAATATATATATATATTTTTAAATCAATTTATTGACGTGTTCAGGTTATAGAAGATAAAGAATCTATTCGAGAGCAATGTGAACAATTGGGGGATCATTTTATATCTTCTCAAGTAAGTTTCTGTATATACATGATTCTTATTTTAAATATTTAAGAAGAGAAATATGTTCTTTTTTTTTCTTTTCTGTGTATGGTTGCAAAAATATAAATGTCAACATAAACGAGGGTGTAAAGCTGGACGTGTTCAATTATTCGCATCAGCTATTATACACGGGTTTGAAGTCACGAGCAATGAATTCAAATTTTAGAATTCAAAGTTTGAGGCGGATTTTTTTTTTATTCAAGTAGGCCTCATATGGGAATTTAAATGTTAATTCGTTGCTTTATTAATATATTTTTTGTAAACATGTACAGGAATGGGATACAGCGGAACGTGTCCTCACTTCCTGCGGCATGGCGGAAAAATGTGTACGTGCGTACAACGCCGCGGGCAAAGTGTCGGAAGGTCTACGTCTCGCCGCTACACATCTGCCCGAAGAAGATACAAGGGACATTTACTTACCGCTCGCTCAACAATTAAGACAGGAAGGGCACTTTAGAAAGGCTGAACAAATTTATATAGGACTGGGAGATACCGATGAAGCTATATCCATGTACAAGGTAGTACTCTAAAAAAATAAAATAAATATAACATTCAACTATACACATAGATAAATTACAAACATTCGGTTTTGTTGAATCGTTGTAAAAAATCTATTAGGAAGCATCTCAGTATGAGTCAATGCTGCGGTTGGTGGCGGCTCATAGACCAGCGCTGCTGCAGGCCACGAGGAAGAAGGCGGCCAGTGACCTCCGCGCCGCGGGGGACCTTCGGGCCGCTGAGACCTACTACATACAAGCTGGTAAGACTTAAAAGGAAAGGCGACTGCTCTATTGATATAATACTACTGCCATCGAAGTTTGTGTCAATTTCGCTAGATAGGACTTGTTATTATTTTGATTGCAAAAGATTTTTAAGTTTTTCAGACAAATTGGTATTTATGAACGTTTCATTTTATTATAATTACCGCGGTGAAGGAGGCAAAGAGTTTTGTATTCATGCAAGAAGGTAATAATAGACATGCAAGGCTCAAAATGAGAGGGACAGAAAAATACCATTACCGTGTAGGTTTTGTATATTATGTATATGAATGAAAATAAATATATATTGCATATATATTGCATATATGATGTATTGTAACAAAATGGCAAACCAGTACAGCAACGCAAACACAGTATAATATATGCATATATATTGTGCAGGTGACTGGAAAAGTGCCATCCAGATGTATCACACGAGTGGTCAGTGGGAGAACGCTGAGCGCGTGGCTCGGGCTCACGCTCCGGTTGGAGTACAGCAGCAGGTGGCTCTTCAGTGGGCCGGGTCGTTGTCCGCGGCAGCCGCGGCCCGCCTGCTGGTTGCCCGGGGACTGGCAGCACTTGGGGCGCGGTGGGCCCTACAGGCGCACAGGTATTGATGCTCTTATAGGCCTAAGATCAGGGGTTCTCAAACTTTAACGGACCAACAACTAACTACCTCTATTCTATGAAACCCCATAATCACTCCGGATTACAAATTTGTGACGAGCGCTGATGACTATTCTATGGAATCCCTAGATTCAAGTTAATCCAATTAAGAAATCAATTATCAATGCTAAACGACGTAATGGCATTATCTCCGGGTACAAGATTAATTTAGAAGTATTGAGAAATTGTATTTTTCAAAGCCATATTGGCCTTACTTATTACGTCACAATTACAGTTAGATATATTTATTTAGATGGGATATTGCTATTGAGTTGAGTGAGATGGGTGGTGGGATCACAAAGCGAGAAGTAGCAAGGCATGAAGCGGCAGTTCTGGCTGAAGAGAACCCGGAGGAAGCTGAGGCGGCTTTCCTTAGGGCTTCTGCGGCTGAGGACGCGATCCGGATGTGGCTGTCTAAAGGGAATCACCATAGAGCTTTGGCCTTGGCCGAACAGCATGCCACTCATATGGTAAAACGTTTTGTATGATAAGTGACTTAATTTTAGTTTCAATGTTTATATACTTTATTATAATTGATTTTAACTTTTATACGTTGAGATTTTGACAATTGGTTGACAATAGGAGAGTATAGGACTATAAAAAAAATTTATAGTTCTCTGTTTACATTGACAATACTAATGGTTAAAGTAGTAGTGTAGTAATTATCAATTTATATGATGATGTATAGACGGAGGAGGTGTTGGTGGAGGGAGCTCGCGCTGCGGCCGAGCGCGGCGACCTGTCGCAGTTCGAAGCCCTCATGATAAGAGCCAACCGGCCGAGAGACGTGGTGCAACATTACAAAGACTTGGGTTCGTTAGAACCTTTTTGTTTCTCTGAAGAGTTCTTTTTCCAGAATGTCAAAATGCTTTGTTAAGAATGATGATTTTTTATGAAGTGGTTGATAGTTTGTTACCTCCGTCTATTAACATACATGACACCGTCTTCGACAAGATAGAGAGTTTAAACTCCTAAGCTAGATACCTAACAAAAGGATATGGTTTATTAAAGTTCGTAAGTTTGTTCGTTCGCAAGAAAGCTGTGCATTATTATGACAATAATCTTTTCATGTTTCTGAATGTAGTTTAGTGCGAATAATTTTGAATGTTTCATGTTCAGAGCTGTACGAGGAGGCGTCTCGAGTGTCCCGCGAGTATCTTCCGGAGAGCTCCGAGACTGTCCCGCCTCACGTACCGCCGCTGTTACAGCGTGCCGCCTCACACGCGGACCGGTATTGATAATTATATAATATACAACGTGATTTTTTGTATAGCGCAAATCTGAAAGGAGTTTGCACAGAATGAGTAACATAATTCAATGGACTGGCTTTCAAATGACATCATTAAAAATTGACAAAATTACAAGCATTAACAATTGTCCCGATTACTCCGCGAAAATATGGTCACAGTCACACACAAGCGTTCGCGGATGTTACACGCGCTGCTGTCAGTGGCCGGTTCGTGTCGCATTGTGTCCGAAAATATATTAGTTTTTTTAAATGAATAAAACTCGCGAAAGTCTTAGATCTCATCATTTATCGCATGCTCTTTACTGAGGACAAAAACAATTTTTATGAGGGTTCCAAATATGAAACAATAAACGTCTATGTAGATAAGAGTCTTCTCTTAACATTTGTAAAGAGTAAAATAATATGAATAAATAAATAAAATATTTTTGAAAACAACAAAAAATATTGTAAAATCATAAATTTAAGAGCGTGAGAGAATTTTCTAGTACAGTTGTTTTGCAGATGTTTTGAAAGTTATAAAAATTTGATATTTAACAAACTTTTTATTTTACCGTTCGTCTGTTAGTTATTTGTCTCGGTTTCGAACAATCACTGTTTATATAATTTTACCGTTAATTTACTACACTACTACAACTTAACAATTGTTCAAAAAGTCCACCTCTTTCCCTAAAACACAAACGAGCGCGCTTGCGCATATTTCGATTCAAGCGTTCAAGTATGCCAAGCAAACGTTTGACTAACGCTAAATACCCCAGTAGTCGGGTGGAATGATCGCAGTAGAGATGCAAGGTATACCTCTATCTACAGTTGGAGTCCGAAATTGTCCGTAATCTCTCAAACGCAGGGTTGCAGAAAGCATTGTGTGCCACGACACTAATATTAAACTGCTCTTCGAAACGCCTTCCTGCAGCAGATACGTTGTCATTAGACATCGCCAGAAAACGTACCATTTCGGTGTATTGCGCATTTGAATACTAAACGACATCGTTACAATGACGTGCCGCGCGGTGACGGGTGCGGGGGGGGGGGGACACGTGCGACACCACGTACGACATTAATATAATCTTTCATCCCGTGTGCGGTTTTCATCTTACTTTAAAGACAGGATTGTTGTAATCTTAATTTTATAATCGAAATATTATTTTATTTCTAATTATTTTTTTATTATTTCGCATTATCACTTAAAGAGTAATAATTGTTTGTAGGTTCCATAACATTCTAACAGATGGCAGTGTTTATGAATTCAGTGTCCTATAATGGCGATACGTTTAAAGTACAAGTTTTTATTAAACCTAAAATTTATTAAAATATGCAGTGACTATTTAGTATTTTCCTGAGTCATGAAGTTTCCGCGGGAACACGTCTACTGTTGTTTTTTATATGAAGTCCCCTGACCCAGTCGATAGATGTCGCTAGTGGTTGATTGATTAACATTCAGTCCATATTACATATTTGTTTCTCTTTAAAACAATACCGAAGTACAAGGGGACAAAGATGCGTACAAAAGTATTTACATTCATATCTGAAATTAATATTTCGTATTACATAAAAAAGTACACAAAAAATGACGTGGTTATTTTAAATTACGAGGAAGCATATTAATTTTATTTTATCTCATTTTTATAATGCAGGCTAAGAATCCTATCAATTAAGTATTATTATCGACCAATGTTCTGGATTTGAGGAAAATTAAAAAATGAAATTTAAACAAACTAATTTCCTTTTTATAAAGGTAAGCAAAAAAATTAAATTTAAATAAAATATTTTCTTATTGAGATCTAAGATTCACGCGAGTATTCATTTAAATGAAACGAATATTTTTGGATTACAACGCGTTATTATTGTTATAAACTATATACTCCCGACGTCCGTTCATTTCGCAGATGTTAAATGTGTATTACATTACGTGAAACAGAACGGACTGAAAATCGCTAATATATTATCTTTTCCCAAGGGGCGAGTGGTGGGAGGCAGTGCAAGTGCTGCTACAGGCGAGTGCAGCGGGCGCGGCGGGTGGGGCCGCGGGATTGGCAGAGCGAGCGGCCCTCAGGGCTGCACGACTGGCCAGGGATCAGCTCTCGGGCGTTAAGAGAAGGAGGGCCGCCGACCTACTAGCAGACACGTGAGATGCAAACGTTATTAAAATTCTATTAACTAAGAATGACTGCGTTTGTTTTTTCATGATTCACAATGATTTATAACTAAAGAATAATTGCAGTTTGTGGGGCCTAGTGTTGAAGTTAAAATGAATGTTAAAGGGGTTCAAGCCATAATAACCATAGTTGCACCTTGTTTAAAAGTTACCTTTTAATTAAATATTATTAAAATACGTACAGCCGTTTTGAATTTCAGCCTAAACTGACAGACAGACAGATAGTAAGTGAAAACCTTACAAATAGAGACCTAATTTTATTTATTTATTAACATAAAATAATTTCCTGTTAAATAAATAGTTTTAATTTCCTTTTAAATTTTTGATTTGTAAACCTTATGCTTAATGTGTCTGTTACAGGTTTGCTTCCATCGGTCAGAGCGATGTGGGCGAACAGCTTCGGGCGGCACTTGTAGATGGAATTGATGAAGATAATGCTGAAGGTGATTCCTTGATAAATTATATATAAGTTATATTTATATGTAGAATATAGAACTCGATAGGTTTATTTAAATACTTGTTTTTGCCCGAGACTTCGTTTGCATCAGTTTCAGAATTAGAAGCTGACCGGACGAACTCCGTTCCTCCTTAAAGGCAGTAAAGAAGAGCATTTTGGATTTTATCAACATATTTTTTTTGGATGATGAAAAGTATCCTAAGCCTTTTTCCAAGTTCTAAGCTATCCCTCTCCACCAATTTTCACCCTAACCCGTACAGCCGTTCTTGAGTTATAAATAGTGGAACTAACACGACTTTCTTGTATATACAAAGATTGGTATAGTTCCGATCAAGTTGCTTATACGAAGGTTAGTGTGATGTGTTAAATCATTCTAAATACTCCAGGACTATCAGCAGACTATGAAGAGGAGGGCGAGGAGATGGACCAAGAAACAAAAGAATCTGACTCGGAAAGTGAAGCGCTGGAGAAGTTAGTGCGGGCTGGCCAGTGGCAGCGCTGCCTGGGGCGAGCCGGGGACAAGGCGGCACATTACGCACTCAGATACGCTGCTCACCTGTTCAAGACGAATTCAGTAAGCATAACTCCTAATTAGTAATGCGAAAATAATGTATTTGTATTGTTTCATAGTTTTCATTGGCTGATGTTATAAATATTTGTTCTTGTTGCATTTTTTTTTTCTTGTATTACAATTTTAATTTTAATATCAATATTAATTCCGTTTTTTTCAAATGTTTCTGGACTGAAATTTCAACTTCAACTGAAATGTAAATCAGCTTATGTAAAATGTAAAGGAAATATGAAAAGTCCTCATCGTTCCGTCACGTGCAAAAAAGTTAACTCGGTGTTAAGGGTCACAAAAACGGTATTTTTTTCACAATTTTCAGCAAAACGCTAAGTTTTATCATAA
Organism: Danaus plexippus; assembly: GCF_018135715.1. Classification (NCBI taxonomy): domain Eukaryota; kingdom Metazoa; phylum Arthropoda; class Insecta; order Lepidoptera; family Nymphalidae; genus Danaus; species Danaus plexippus. The sequence continues at coordinate 3,875,936 of NC_083545.1, forward strand.
AATTAGTTAAGACAAAAATCATAGATCAAATAATTATCTATAAAAAATGTCAATTTACTTTTTTCGTAAGAGCCACCGTTTTTGAGATGTAACGATTGAAAAAGTTGACAGAGTTGTAATCGTCATATGTGTCCACGTTCCCACGCCACCCTTATTTGATGTATTTAGCGCGTTTTTCAACGGGTTTTCCCGGTATTCTACTGTTTTTTTGCGATTCTATTCAATTTGAAAATATTCGATGACTGTCGATTATGAAAAGGGTTGAAAATGATAAAAGGTTTTGTAAATAAAAAAAAAAATAAGAAAATGTATACGTCTGAATTTAAATTATCATTATCTTCTACTTTCTCTTGTTCTTCGTCTCCTTTCTTCTTCTTGTTTATTTTCTTCATTCTGGGTGTAAGTAAATTTCCCCAACAGTGATACATCGCAAGTTTCTTCAATTGTTGTTCATTCATCATAAGGACAGTGCCGGATCGATGAGGAATTTTCACATTTCCTTTATAATAGTGTAATGAACAATTCTACAAATATTCAGTCTTGTCTAAATTTTAGTAACCACAGCCCTATTTTAAGTCTAGTTTGACAGGACTATTAAGAGTGTATTATCATTTTTTTTAAGACATTTAAACAGTGTAGTGGATTTCCATCATCTATGATTTCATTTCCTTCTTTCAACGGGTGGAATGACAGTCAGGCACTATTCAGTCCAAAAAAATAATAAAGCACCTTTTTTAATTACATTATAGATATAGGTATTAATTTACTTAATTTCTTTTCCAGCGCATGGAAGGCGTAGATATTGTGAGCGAAGATATACCAGAAGTTCTTTCCCAAGTTCTGGAAGTACTTCGACAATATCTTACAGATGACGCTGGTGTAGTGATAGTCTCTACTAGTGATAGTGCCTTGGCTAAGGCTGTATGCAGTGAGATCCTTGTTAGGATATCCGCTGCCCCCAAAGCCCTCAATGCCATGAAGGAAGCGGCCGCCATTATGGTGATAGCGGGAGCCGGCGAAAGGAGTATACAGGTTCTTATAATTAGTATCCAATGAGACGGTAGAAACTAGAATAATCGTGTGTACGAAAATAAGTCTCAAATAAAATAAATGTAATTTTATTTAGTTCTTATTATTTGTAAATAAAATTGCTATGAAATAAAGGTATAAGATTAAATTTAAATCTTTAGGCTATCACACTGCTGATGGGTCTCCACGTGCCACAGATAGCGTCCAAAGCAGCTCGAGCCCTGCCTCGATACGCCGACATCATCGTTGCTGATGTTGGCAAGTATTCTTTTCTTGCTATTTTTATTGAGACCAGTCCAGTCAAGTCATGAGATTTAAGACTTTCGCAGTTAACTAATATTTTCGGATTTCGGATCACGGTTGCTGCTAAGTATCTGAATCGTCCTGAGTATATAGTCAAAATAATTAAAAACTCTTAGTAAATCCGAAAATACTAGTTTTATTTCAGTCCAGACAAGCTAGCCTATATAAGTATTTATAGCGTAATTGTTGCATTTAATGTTATTAGAATTAAATGTGCCGAATTACTATTACAGCCTTTACGTGTTACGTGATCGTTACTATAATTTATGACGAATATTTGAACAGGTATTGTCTATTGTCTAAAGCGAAATATGAAAAACATTTTTTCTTTTGTTTTCTCACAACTTAATAATTTCCCTGCAAGATATAATATATAACGTTACCTCCTCAAGTTTAACAAGTGAAAGCAGAATACATTTGCTAAGTGCTAAGTGAGCTCTGCTTGCTGAGAAATGCTTCTCAAATATTATTAATTCAGTTGATATGAATAATGCAAAAGTTTGTAAAAATATGTGGAAGAAATGACTTACATTACTTTTTCATGTGAACTTTAAACTTATTTTAGAAGAAGATTACTAGGTTTCCATATTTGATTATCTTTTCCATTGTAGCGTACTACTTATGCGGTGAGGTCATCCGCGGTGAAGGAGCCCGCGGGGCCCGGGAGTCCTTCGTGTTGCTGAACCACTGCCTGGACCTGGTGGAGGCCGCTGACGACGATGGAAACCAAATGTTGGACTACGCCGACTTTGGTATAACTATTGTACCTCCATTGTGATTATATCGAAGTTTATTTTTTTATATTGAAAAATATTTGATATATATATTTTATGCTATGGCTTCACTCGCACTGGAAACGTGGAATATTTTGTCAATGTCGGCGTTTTTTTTTGTTGGACGAGTTGTACTCTTGACTACCTACTGTTCGGAGAAAACACAAAGGAGGTTGTCGAATGGAATAAAGGCTTTTAATTAATTATTATTATTATTTTTTATGTAACTTTTATAAATATTAGGTGAATGTAGATTTGACATTGACATACATCATTATTGTTATTAAAAATTTAACATAATTATTGTTAAAAACTGAGAAAATATTTTTTTAAATGTTTAAAATTAAAAATAGATTTTTGAAGCATTTTCAGCACCACTTAGTCCAATATTTGATGTAAGACCGATTTTCCAATATAATATTCGATGCAAAATCGATTTATCCTGTTCCACGAACCGATTATCTCCGCACTCTAGATACGAAAGTTGATTAGGATCGGGATCTTTAGAAATATTTACATGCCCACGGCTCATGTACGGTGAGAGTATGCAATTTTATGATCTTCAGAATGCACGGACTGGTCTCAGAGTCCGCTGTTGTTGGAGGGGTCGTGTGTTCGAGGGACGACTCTTTCTGAGCTAAGGGACTGGGTGCTGGCGGTGTCCATGGACCAGCAGGTCGACCAGGTCCGTGTACACTCAGCCCTTTTAAGATGCCTTTAATATCCATAGAAGGCGTAACTAGGCTCCTAGGTAGACATTTACACAGATACATTTGAAGCCGAAACATTGCAAGAGATCATTATCCAATCTATTTAAAAAACTGCGAGGATTCGAGATGTCGTTATCAAAGAGATGATAGTTATATAGTAGTATTATGAAAGCATCGGAAACCTTCTCGATTCCTTGTCATTTATTATAATATCGATATTCAGTAATTTCAAAGATATTTGTTTGGCCACGAATAGCTACTTAAAGAAATTGTTTTGTATTTATGGTTATGCTAATTGAAAAGAAACCAGCGTCACTTTACTGTTGGAGTAAAATTATAAAGCACCTTTACTGTCGGCGTAAAATATAATCTACTATATGTATTATAATAAAGTAAATTTTATGTCCATTGGAATTTGTTTAATATCAGACTCTGCCATTGGACACCCGTGGTAAATACGTCTCGTACGTTGGACCGGACGAGCAGTGCTGCGTCATCACAGGATATCCGTTGTCATCGCGATTGGTTACATTTACAAATGGTAATCAATCATAAGCATATGTTTTTGTCCGAATCAATTATTAATTCAGTGTTTTGTAACATACATAAAACTTTAAGATGATTTTTAAATTGCTGTTGTATATTTGTAATAATAATAAATTTAATTTTTTTTTTTGATTAATACAAAATATGTAATGTTCTCATAAGACACTGCACATTATACGTTAAAGCCGAATATGATTAAATTAAAACTATTATGTACAAAACTTGATCTGTTAGCACGTTTGTAGTACTCATATGTATTGAATATATATATGTATATATACATATAACAATATAATATCTGCAGGTAGATGCGCGAACAGAGAGTGGTGGTCGCGCGTGTTCCAAGCCGCCCGTAATTCCTCCCCGGACGTGGCGGCGAGCGTTCTCGTTGAGCACGTGACGCGCTGGTGCGGACCAGCTGACTACTCGCATATTTAGTGGCCACACACTGTTATTAATTAAGAAGCATACAACTAATTGTAATTTATCGAATACAATGTGTTAGCGCTTCATTAACGGTCCTTCAATATTATTTATTTATTATCTATTTTTATTTGTCAAATATATCACATAGCCTTGAACTATCATTTATAGGAGGTGAAACAAAGTGTGATGTTTTAATTTATAAATTATTGACTATGGTAAGGTAACTTAAATATTATTTTCAGACTTCAGTAATTGATTTTTTTTTTACCTACTATGTGTTGATAGGTGATATGTGTTTTACTATATAATAAAGATCCATAAAGTTAATGGCTTTCATTCCATATTTAAATTTTATACCTTAGTATCGCATATTTTTATCCCGAATTGAAAATAAAGTAGTTATTTGTTTGGATTTGTGTTGTAAAAAATAATATTTAAGTGTTAAGATATCTTCATTGAAGCTTTAGGATTTTATTGTTTTATTGAATTATATTGGATAAAGTAATCGCCACGTCTTCGCCGCAGCGTCACCAATTTTAGCCTACGTTGTTATCGACTTGATGCCACGGTATACGTTTTCTACTCTCAATATTCTAATTACAACACGAAGTTGTAAACAATAAAGAATTTTCTATACGTTGATTAATTATAATAAAATTAATATTTATGATCAATTATGTTTCTATTTCCGTATTGGAATCGACTAGCATGTGTGAGGTAGTTTTAAGTTAAATATACGTCAGCCACAGTGGAGAAAAAATGGGCGTCAAGCATAAAGGATCAAGATTCTGGTTATCAGGTAATTTCTACCAAAAGTATCTAATATATTTTACATACCTTACGCTGATGCGTCTTATTACTTACTATTGAATTATATTTATAATATAATTCAAACTAAATTGCGGTGAGGTTTATTCTATATTGACAGAACCTGTGAAATGTTAAAAGGGCTATCAATAAAACAGCACGCTTGTGTTTATACTGCTATAATAAACTCATTTGTTATCACATTTATTTTAATAATATATTTTGACACACATATTGTTACGTACTAGTATTGTATTTCCATCCGTTTTCGCAATGGTCTAAATCTTGTTTCATAGTATAGATGTTTTACTCCCATGACAGTTCTAGAGGTTGGACATCGCGAAAACGGAATTTGAAATGTTGTATCTATGAAGAAACGACAACACTAAAGTAGAATAGAAGTAAGTGTAGATAATGCAGTATTAAGTCGCCTTCTGGTTATATCATGCTGGTGCTGAGACGGTGGGATCGGGATTCATTAGGCACATAATAATGATAGTTAATAAATTTATATATCTCTTATGTAGAATATTATCTGTCATACATACTAATATATCGAAATAGTAAGCGTAAACTGATTGAACTAGTTCAATCTTCTGTCAGAATAAAATATATATATATTTTTAATCTAGTTTTATAATTACATATTAAGTAAGTATATCTTCACAGCTCTATTATATAAACTGAATATAAAAGTAGTGTAAAAATATATTCAACGCGTGATAGGTAAATCTATACGGCAAAAGGGAATGTACATATTACGTAATATAGGAATTAAGATTAATTTTGATTCTCTCTCTTAGGGTCGTACAATTAATGTGTTGATAAAAAAATAAATTTTCACAAAAATCACACGATTGTTTTATACACAGGTATCTTATAGCGCTTTCGACGTACGAAAAGATATTTTACAAACATTCCATAGAGTCTAGATTATTAAGGCATTTAAATAGTAAGATCTATTAAGGGCAAATAGTGAATATGTATTGAAAAGATCATAAAAGGTACCCTATGAAACAAGATGAATATAATATTGTCAAGCGAGTCACTAAGCTACGAAAGTTATGGAAGAACACAGATTTTGACGATTATTAAATTCCGTCGATATGTAATTTGTATCTAACACCAATTAAAATATATGTATAGAATACATTTTTATATATATTTAAAAAGGCTACCAAGATCCGCGATGATTCACAATAATATGTTATATCTGAAAAATCTATCAACACTCATTATATCATAATAAAGTATTTCTTGTTTTACTCAAACATTAAAATAAGTTAGAGAACTCTAATAAATCTGATTAATGCAGTAAAATGAGTTAAAGCGAGCAACTCACGTTTATAATTTGTAACTATTGGTACCCGACGATGCTAATGCAGGACAATAATATTTTGTTTTATAAGAAGTAGCAAAGAGGCAGCAAATCTAATACATTAGATTTACATACAAATAAGCAATATATGGAAGTTAATTTAAAAAATTGGTAATTGGGGAAAATTTGTAATAGTGTAGATGACAGAGTATTACCTCTAACACAATGTTCAGTTGCAAACCAAAAATCGTATTGTACTGGATCTGATATGTATATATGGCGTCGTATGTGGACGCTATACAATTACATTTTTGTTAAAAGTAGGTTATTATTATTATTATAAGGTCATTATTCGCGCTTTAGTTTGGGTAGAATTTAAGCAAATAAAACTTTTTGATGAAAATTCGTCTAATTAGCATGATGACATTAATTGAAAATCGCTAAAATACTATATTTAGTAAATTAAACTTGAAGCTTGGAATATAAAACGCGAATTTTTATATTGGCAAACTAAGGGAATGCGCCATGATGTCTTAAACACAATACAGTGTGCATGACTTCTAATTAGAGGCATTAACAACACGCACGAACGTCATTTCGTCATGTTAACTTTGAATACTTTTTATTACATGGAGTACTATTTGAGTGTAAATGTTATTAAAATCTTATATAAAATAACACGAGTCATCAAGCAAGGATCTCCAAAAACAAGCAGCGCTAATTTGCCTAGAATCAACATAACAATGCTGGGAGAGTTTTTGGCATCAAATAAAGTTTTTTGTTCATCAGAATTTAGAAATGTTAAAACTTACATGTAACATAATTAAAAATATTATAATATATGATCTTGCCGAGGCATCTGATGTTCGTTTTCTTTTATTAGTTGACAATAAATTTTATTTGCATACACCGCGTTTTCATGAGGATCCCATGAAATTATATAATATTAATTTATTAATGATCCATATTATTTGGTGACTGAAGTTTGAATAAGCTACGTAATAAAACTGTAATAAGAGATGAAGCTAACCTCGAAATAATTTGTTTACATTTTTACATTCAGACCTCGTACAAAATATTATTACCAAATACGAGTTTTATAAACTATACCAGAATCTAAAAAAAAATGTAAAAACTTACATCGAAGTGATCCTCACTGAAATAAAGGTGAGTACTGGGCAATATTGTTTTTCAATCTCGCATTGCAAGTTTAAACCACTTGTTTCGTATTTTTTTATTGTGAGGGACGTACACAAATAACGTATCAGGAGTTTTAAGGATGTGTTCTCACACTGGGGGACCCCACACCACATTTTGAATTCATATATAATAATACACAATAACTTAATTATTTAAGGAGTGCAGCGTACTTGCGTCTATTTGTTTAGACGTGACATCACAAGCGACGTCATGACACTCACAAGCGTTTTCGCGCCGGATTAAAAATAAACAGACAAAAATGCAACTACTTGATAAAAAAACTTCGCATTTTTGTAACATTAATAATTTTTCGTGGGAAATAGAAGTATACCTACATCATACAAAGGAATTTCAAAATTTGTCATCATGCCTATTGCTCCTACTGAGTATTTGTAGGCATTGGTTTTCAGGGTTCATAAAAGTTTAAGAGGTTAAAGCAATCGGTATTGCCCTATATCTATACAATGAATTTATATTCTGAATATTATAAGCATTTAAATATATGTTAGAAACGTATATTATATGTACTACTTTATAAAAGATTTTAATACTATCACGAAACAGTTGTGCGTAGAAAATTTTTGAAAAAACAACAGTATTTACAGTGTGTAAAGATATATAACTATTTCGATAAAAAGAAATAACAATGTCGGTAGATTAGCTATAGGGAAAATTCACTAAAGCACAACCTTGGAAGAATAGTACCTAGACGCACTTACATACTAGTGTTTCTTAAGAAATCTACGAATCGTATAAGGCAAAGTGTTAAGTTGGGGTTTTAAGATGACGATTATATAAAGTAGTACCACAGTGTTAAAGACAGGTATTTCTAATAATACACATTTAACGCTTATCCACATATTACACGATGTTATTTTACTTCACTTATCAGTAATAAATTAGACTGTTATAATTTATATTATATTTTTCTAATATTGAAATGACACTTGTGTAAGATATAAAGGCTACTGGGATTAAAAATGTCTTAAGAAATGACACTGTTATTGTGCTTCCTTTAATTGTAAAGTGATTTAGAAAACGTTTTAGATATCAACTTACTTAATTTTGCCACAAAACAGATGGCAAGTTTTTAATTACCATCTGAGATAATCCATTTTTGGTTACTGATTTTTCTGAAAAACTGTTTCCATTTTAGCTCGTAATACATATTACTAAGTATACAAGCAGAACATTAATAAACATAAACGGAAGTGATAAAAGAGTTTTAGAGCTCAGTAGCATTTCACAATAAGTACCTATATTATCTGTAATTTCAAGCAGATAAAAAAATTATATTAAAATCACATCGGTATTATAAAATATTTTGAAATATTGAGTATACGTTAGTTAACTTTTAGTGTTTAATTTTGATTCTTTTATAATTCTTTAAACGATCGGATTTGATAGAAGGATGCTTATAACGTTGCGAACGAAATCATAATACAAATTAGTCATGGGACAAAATAAATAATAATATGTCATTTGCTTTAGGGGCACTATTGCTCGATCCTATTACACGAACAAAAGAAATAGATTTCTATACAAGAATAACACATAAAATCTACAAATACAATTCTTAATTACCTAGTTACATTACTAATCATTAATGAAATGATTAAACTATTTGTTTACATAAATATATATGTATATAAATATATTTTATACATATATATGGATATGTTAAACTACAATTTCTTTCTAATAGTTTGAAAATGCGAATCGATAGGCCATATACGAACAGAAGATCAATTAGTAGTTTCTCATATCATTCTATAAATTTCTCTTGAAGCAAATATATATATTTAAGCAATAACATTTTAATAAAATCGGATAATTATTGTAACTGCATCGATATTATAATATTTCTAAAACAATTTTCATTTATATACATAAAGTAACGACATTTAATACACATTAGATGAGCACAATGAGAAACGAATAGTCTTTGTACCAGCGTTAAGGGGCATTAGCATGGAGACGGTCTTGCGCTATAGACCATGCATCATCAGGACATCAATAACTAGGCCTTGAAATATCAGGACTTGCTGTATTTTGAGCCGTCGTGGAGTGCTAGTTCTCGTGGCGCTCCGGCGACGGCTCCCTTATAATAAAAATACGTTATTGACTAAAATAGGAACGATATAAAGTAAAATTCATAAGAGTTATTGAATTATTATAAGAAAATTATGTAAAAAATTGAGGAATTATATTAATTGGTATACACTATACAATCTCTAAACATTGAATTTAATTACGCTTCAAACGATCTTATCATCATTATAGGTAGGATTAAAAACAGTACCTGGATCAATCGGGCGACTCGTCAGCGGCGAGCGAGGTAGCTGGGAACAGAGGGTACCAGCCATACGTGCGCTGCGGCAGTGACAGTTTGTCGAGACATATTTCCGCACCTCCCAGGGCAAGGTTATGTTCAAATCCCCCGCATCGTTGCCACAGCATCACTACCAGCGTACGACCTAAGGCCTCGCTTGCCTGATGTTAAAATTATGATATCATAATACACTTGTATTTATATAAACATTTAATATTATTCATACTATCCTTAAATTAAAATGAAACTTTGGATTGTACACCACAATGAAATTGAGTTCTTCAGCAGAGAAAAACATTGAAGAGTGATGTTTTTTCTAAAATGATTGTTACGTCGGACCTAAAAAAAATTTACCAATGTAATAATGATTGAATTTGATATTAAATTATACCTGATATTAAGCGTTTGTTTGAAATGTGGCTCAGTGGTGCGGCGTATTACTCTTGTCTTACGCTTGTGCAACCACTTGTCACCATCGCGAAGGTAGCATTTCACGTATGAGTCAGGCACCTCGCCATTAACGCCATAAACCGACGAGCATGAGATACCTGTAAGCAAATTTAAGTACAATATATTTTATTTAGAGAAAATATTTATATTTATCAGTATGGTTTTCAAGAATATATTAGTAACAAATGACTTCAAAGAAAACATTTTATTCAATCTTTTTATTTATTCGATTGATATTATGTAAATTAAAATGTATTAGAAACTTAAGTCAAATTTTCAGTTTTTTTTTGTACATTATACTGTATATGTGTATATGTACAATATATTCGTATAGAAAACGTCAAAATTGTAGGTTTTTAAAAATTTCTGGAATGTTGTCCAATAACGATATAAACCTCTAGCTCAAGTTGTCCTTTGATCATGATGATGCTGATATTGATCTCAGCGTGCAGTGGCGGCAGATGAGCGTTGCGCGGCGGCAGTTGTCCCGGACCTAGAGGGACGTCGTCATCGTCGTCTGCCACCGCGTCACATGCCGCCGCTGCGGGTACCGCCGCCCACATGCTGCCCTTGCGCCCCGTCGCTGTGCCTGCGCACCCACAACACATACTACCTACCACCCGCCACACCACTTCCGCCCACAGTAACGATCACTACTAGCTCTTTGGGTAACACGGGCGTACAACTATGTCGATTACGTTGTATCGCTCTATCGTTTCAACACAAAAATAATTTAACATAAACCAAAAGTAGAATAACCATTCAATAAAACATTTAAAATAAATAAACAATACATAAAGCACGTCAAATAGCATCGTGCTGATGTCAACAGTTCTGTTAAAGTACACAGGTTTTTAAACTGTTCTTCCCTAAACACAGAAATGAAAGAAGAAGCGTTTCAACTTGTGCAGCCAAAAGTGTTATCGAGTTTCTAATAGTTGCTTGAAGCGGTCTTGAAATATTTTATGGTATAAGCATTCCGTGTCATGAGCAGCCATAACTGTAACGTATCTAATGTTAGAGATTGTAAGTAATGTTTCCTCAGAGGGAACTATATTATTTTTTTGCCATGCCGCCGCCAGCGAGTGCGTCACGTTATGCGCGACCGCAACCTACAGCGGTAACGTCTACGTACGGGTCTATTAAACGCCCACTTGCACGTGCCTTTCACTCCGAAATACGGAGTCTTATTTCATCTAATTATTTGATTGAAAACTGTAATATCTATGACCTAAGAATATATGTACAAGAAGTCTAATAGAATGTGGATCGTAACAATGAATGACATTCGCGAAGGGTAATGAAATCCATCCATAATAACCTAGACAATGCCATCAATGCCGAACAGACGGAACACAGAAACAGATGAAGTGAGCGTGATCGCCCGCGACCGGGCATGCGTCAGGACAGAACAGTACAGACACAGTGAAGTGATGAGAAGCTTCGGGCACAGCCACATTCAACGGTGCGTGCGCGCGGCCGTCGCGCAAGCTATGTATGACCCATGCTACTACTTTGTTACCGCACCCATTCCGTTTCTAAACCATGACCGATCGCTGCCATGGTTGAACGCGCCCATGAATCAACATGAAAGAGGTTCAAACCATAGCTGTGGTCAGAGACGATCAATCGAATCGGAATTGGAGACGTTCGGCCGTCGGACGTCACAAGGGATCATGTACACCGACACCGCGCGGACAAACCCTGAGGGAAGCACGCGCGGGCGCGGGCACGGTAGTCGCTTACCGAGTTGCTAACGGTCCGTCGCTGCTGACCAAACAAGCATAACACGGTACAAGTCAGTACTCTTAATGTTCGTATAATGTTGTTGGAGGAAGTGGGGCGAAAAGGATCGAGTGTATTACTAAATACCGGTCGGTGGTTGTGTTGTCAAGCGGATTGGAGGCGTTCAGTGTAAACACAATCCAAATTATACCTACGTGTGTCATCTAATTATGTATCTTTATACTATTTGAGGCATTCTGAGACACAGTTTTGAAATTTTTAATGAAATTAAACATTTATTTTGATGTAACTTATTTAAATACGGGTGGGGTAATACTAAGGTTAGTAGAGTAATTAAATGAATTTGTGTTAGTATATACATATATATTTATTTATTGCATAAATATATTATGAGATCTTAAGAAATTATGTTATTTAAATATTTCAAATATACGTATCGTAATATAGTACTTACGCCTTGCCGTGGACCCAGACAGTGACAGCGTACGTCCCAGCTCGCCTTTGACGGCGCGCAACGAACGCAAGATGTCGTCAGGGTCGCGACGGACGCAGGACGATCGACGACGTTCACGGCGCGAACACACCGGAGACTCAGGCACGCCATCTGTGTAGAGAATATGCAAACTATATTAGAAGAAGGTTAACTGTTATGAAATGCAACTAGTACAAATAAATCATATAATTTTATTGTATAAACATATTTTGCTAAATTTTATAAAAAATTTGGAAAATAGATTCTTTCATCTCGCATCGGATCCTAGTACGGTATTTGCCAATAGAGCAAACGAAACGCAGTATGTGTATTGTATATAGTCACAGTTTGTATATACTTCACAGTTCACACCAAATAAATGGCTCAATAAATAATTCTTTTGCTTTGTTTTGTGTTAAATTGTGTATAAATAACGTTTTTGTTTATACTATACAGTGACATTAAAAATTAAAGAGCACATTACATCAATTATTATTTTAAGTCGAATATTAACGCAATAATAATTAGGTACACAACATTAGACTTAAAGATGATCTCATTAAATCAGAGCACCATTAGTGTAGACTTTAATTGTTTACGAAAAGTGAATGCCTCTCTTTAGAATATTATTTCTTTAAGTGTCTGTTTACGAATATACATTACCTTTGTCTTGTTGTTGGAAAGAGGAACGTCGTGAACCAGGTAGGGAGCGGGAAAAGTCCTTCCCGAGCTGGTAAACCTCAACTTCTAAGGTTTCAGATTGGGAGGAACCTCGTCGCGAACCAGCGACCCAGGCATGATCTGGGTGTAGAAGCGAGGCGCACTCTCCGATCGAGTCCACATCATCTGGTGGATTAACAAATAAACAAAATAACTTACTCGATTTTAAATTTCAATTAATTACAAACTATAAGACTCAATTGTTGGCCTATTGACGCATTTTGATAAGTAGAAATAATTATATTTATAGATATATAAAAACCTGAAACAGATCTTTGTGAAGCAAAATCTCCACGCCGAAGAGCTCTAGCCCCAGTCAGTGAACCACGAGGTGAGGCGTTGGCTGACCGAGTACCACGCTCTTCCAATGTCCACCACACGGCGCGCTCTTCAGCGAAAGCTTTCTCTAACTCCATCTATTTTATTTACATTGAATTGTATTATTAATCCCGCCTCCGATTAGAATTGCGTCATAAATTTTAATTTTAAATAAAAAAGCATTTGAAATTAACAGGAGAAACATTACCATAAATGTTATCCTCAATTGGTTATTACTAGTTTTCTACTTTGCCCGCAAGTGTAACCTTTATTTTTTAATATACTTCTACGTGATAAGACCATAACTTACAGTGCATTCTCCAATCAGAACTGGATCAATACCAGGGCAGGCGTCCCAAAGTGTAAGTTCAAGAGCGCGACCTGCAAGTAGATCTGCTGTGAGGCCGCCGAATCCAAGTGTAGCGTTCCACACTGGACTGCACGATGCTGAAGCAGGGTCTGTCTCCACGGGCGGACAAGATTCGCTAGAAAAAAAAAAAATAATATTTTACCGTTCAAGGCTATAGACACGATTAAAAGAAGATAGACTGAAAACTGAGTTTTAATGAAAATCCAAAAACAGTACATCAGAATACTTTTAAATTTATTGATTGTAGAAGAGATTTGATTGCTGATGTGAATAAGGAAATTCAGTTTATCTGTATTTAATAAAATAAAATATTTATCGATTTTGACGCAACAAAATTATACAAGGAAACAAGACTATTTTTAAGTGTAATTTGTTTAATCTAATAGATAAGTCACTAACAGTGATGGAAGAAGACGGATTCTGGCGAAAGCTTCAGGTTCATCACCGTAGCCCAAGGTATGATCCCGAGACGGTAGATCGTCAGCAGCGATCAGAACCACGACGAGTTTACGGATTTCACTTTCAAACCAAACTTGTAATTGAGCACGCGCTGGTGGACGCTCCCTGACTCGTTCCGCGCGATCTTGTTCCTACATATATGTTAATATATTAATATGCATAAAGATTTTTTATTAATTAAGTCATATTTACTAAGTTTATCGTAATTTCGAACAGCTAGATGGTATTCATATAGAATATTCTATGTGGTTATCTAAAAAAGCTGGTATCATCTATTCCTCTTTAAGGTTAAAACATGAAACCAGTTGGAAACAAAAAATAAATTAGTAATGGTACCAATATATTTCTTGTAACATGCAAAAAGAGCTAATGTTATTATTCAACCAACAGCAGTTATATAATTAGGGAATCTCATCGTAATGTCACACATTTTTACATTTATGTCACTGGTTATGAGTCATCTCGCATTTCATCCAGTTAATTTTTATAACGTTTCCTTTTAACAACATGCGTCGGGCTTAGGCATATCTATTCATACATAAAGTAATAATCAATAAACTTGACGCTCTCGTCCGCCATGCATAAAGCTTTATCATGCTAATTGGTCAAGCCTCGCAAAATCTTAGAGTTACAAGTTAAGATTTTTGTTTCTAAGTATTAAATTGTACTGTATGTAATTGATATAAGTGAAATCCTAAATAATGTTATATACCTATTACGTTGCGATGATTTTATAATAATATTATACAAATTTGCCATCTACCATACATCATTGTTAAGGATTTATACATATCATCAGTGGGAAGCCTTTCTTAGTATTCAGGTTTAATAAGCTGCGATTAAATTATATATTCTATTATATTTATTCTGTAGTATATTGATACACGAAATAATTTTTGACATAAATAAGCACATCTTATCCAACACCTACATATCTCATATCCAAAAAGTGAGTGCTGTGGGCCAGAACAATGCACATTCACACTGTGCAAAGTCATGCATTCCTTAATTATTTAATGCAGTTTAACATTCAACAACTACGGGAGCTGAACAGCTATGTACATCGTGTCAATTTCGTATCGCGTCACCATCCAGAAGCATCGGTGTGCGCCTGTTGCTAAAGGTGTTTACGATCCTGCGTTTGGCGGTGTACCGTGCTGCCACCAATCCAAGCTTCCTATGAGACTAGTTTTGCAAACGTCTCTGTATATTGTGCGGCAATACACTACACTAATCAACAACAAAATTCGTCAACAATTACTCGATGCTCAAAACATGGGAACGGTACGAACTGAAGTGTTTTGTGGTCCGTCTGCATTTCGCTGTCTTTTTTTTCTGACGTTATCGCGCTCATCTCATCTGTATTTCTGGTAGCAGGTTTTATGTCTTCTGTTCTTCTTGTTGTATTGACATTAATCTTTCTATGTTTTTTTTTTATATTTGCTTTTATTTTTAATATTGAATAGAGTGAGTGGCTGTGTCTTTATGTTTAGCGCTTTACTAAATTTAGGAATAATTCTTTTATTTTGCAAGCTAAAAGCGATGAATGCTCTAGCCGCACTACTGTTTCGTCACATATTTAGAATAATATTCTAAACATCCACAGATATCCTAGTTGTTAAATTGATATCGGGATGAGCCCTATGCTACCATCGAGCACTAAGATTGTAGTTAGCTTCGATCTAAACTTACTGATGTAATCGCATCGATCCTATTGTTAATTGCCGAATTTTCCCTACAACTCCACCCAGCGTCCCTGAGATAACGAAATTGGTCGGGTGATAGAAAAAATAAAAATCTGAAAATAAGTATGCAGCATTTTTTCATATACTTCACTTAGGTTAACACCATAAAAACGATCGACTATAACGAATATAGATTAACAACAAATTAAAATATTATTAGTTATATCCAGTGGATAAAATAGGGTAACGTTTCCCTAATTAGTAAAAGATTAACAAAGTTAAAGTAGTTCTAAGTTAATATATAGAAATTTCAATCTCTTAAAATTAGTGTAACATGGAAGATGTTCGAGTGATTAGTGCTACAGTATCACAGCAGATCAAGGAGACCAGCCCCAACGCTCTTTCGAATCCAGACAAAGTCACCAGCGGGTCACAAAAAATGTCTATAAAATCATTTCTAATACAAAAAACCATATTTTTAAATCGTCTAAAAACGTAATATTACTACAACGTTAACGTAGAAATTGTACGGTCACTATTACGTCAAAATAATACATCAATAGAAACTTAGAAATAATAACACAATGACTAACTAGAGTCAAGAAAAGTTTTTGAATCATATTTGTACTGAGTGATATTAATATTATTTTAATATTAGGTATATGTCTGGTAAAGCAAATGTGATTCAAAAATGGAATGTTGAATCAATACACAATGAAATAATAAGAGAGAACACAACTAAGATCCGAAGCGCGGTTGTGGAGGCGTTAAGTGACAGTCTCTAACAGAAGTAAGAGGAACGAAAGTTCGGTCCATCGTCTCATAGATTCACAACACATATTGTTATAATAAGCCTATTTGAATATTATACCGGGGTTTTCGGCAATTTCCTTCGGGTGGGCGACGACGGCGATTTGTCGGTATCGGGTTCTGTGGACCAAAAGAATCTATACACAACAGGTGAAAGTGGGGTTGGTATTTCATTAACAGCGTTCATATTTACAGATGTCAACTCAATAATGAAAGTCTACTATTGGCTTTCAAGGGCCTGAAGGAAGCAGAAAGATTAAAAGAGAAACAAAAGAAAAGTGACAGTGTCATAAAGAGTAGAGTAAGAGAAGAAGAAAGTGTTAAATTATGAATACTAATAAATACTAATATAATTTTGTGAATAATATATAAAAAAAAAACCGACAAACCAAATTGGTTCATTTATAGAGATGAAAGTAATAGAAATATATATCAAAAGGTAGAGTAAGAAAAGCCAAGTAAAGATAAACAAATAACAGACATAGGACGTCATTTTAGGTACCATAAAGTGCGTGGTGATGATGACTCATTGTGGGTGGTGCTGGTGGCTCGTCAAGTTGGGGAGCAGGTTCCACTAACAGCTCAACACTGTCGCCACCACGTTCTAGCACAGCGCATACCTCCTCAAAGCTACGTTCTATCAATGGGACACCGCCCCATTCCAATACCTATAAATAAAGGGTATTAAATTTAAAAGTAAAATTAAAATGTAACGTAATTATATCAACTTTAGAAGAAACCCTAATTGCCTTATCTCCCTGTTGCAAGCCAGCTAAGTCGGCAGGGCCTCCAGGCACTGTCCAAACTATAACAGCTTCTCGTCGTCCACTGGCATCTGGTTTTCCTCCAACAACGCGCATTCCGAAGCCTCGAGCTATTATTTGATTAACATTGATTCAAAATAGTGGTTCGATTATTTAAAAATAAAACTTTTTTTATATAACAAGTAAATACGTTTATAAAAAATTCCATTCTAAATACTTGGGTTTCTTACATCGATGTCCTTTATCATTGGGATCGCGACGTAATGACACACGTCGTGGCGAGCGATCATCAACGTCATGTATGACGATCTTTATCGCCTCAGCATCAACTGACATTTGACGTGCTGCAGCAATTGCAGCACTTGCACTGGGGTCGGATACCTCTGAGCCGCGTGAGGCAAGTGCTGCCATAGCACTCAGAGCTCCTGTCCTTTGTTGTAATGCAGCTATATCAGGCCTGTGAAACATCTTTTTTGATGAAATATTGTCGACTGTCATATTATTTAGTCCTAAATATTATGGATATGATATTTCAGGAAAAATATTTTCAGTTGCAAAATAACTTAGTTCGTTTTATTAATTTTCTTAATAAAAAATAGATTTCTGATTAATTCACTTTTAAAGGCCTCTCAAAATTCACTGCTTTTAACACTGTTGTTCACATGCGATATAGATGCACGTTAAATTATTCAAGCTCAGGATTTGTCTGTTAATTCAATATATAGCACATACAGTTGGCTGCCTCTTCGTCTTATTGGTCGGTCTTCGTCAACGCTCAACCCTGTAATCTGCGGTGTATCGGGAGCGTCCACTTCTGCCCTGTACGAACTACGTCTCGAACCAGCTCCTGCTACCACGTCTACTGCTGATGCCCTGATGTAATAAGCAACATAACATCGTATTTAATTCCGTAGACATTCGTTACGAATATATATTCCAACGTGATATCAAATTGAACTAATGGTTTGTTCTTAAGGAAAGAAAGGTAATGGCTTGCATTTATTTTAATCTATTTAGTCCTTTTGCCATTCCTATTTCTTAAAGACATAAAACGTCTCGGTAGTTATTTAAAAATAAGTGCTATTTCGTGTTGAATTTGTAAATGGGACACGTCCTACTAATGTCCCTCCTCCCCTCAATCTCTGTCGTCAACTTCGAGACCCTAAATAATTACCTACCAGAAGAAGATATATACTCACAGGTGATTTATTGCGAGATCACTTGTTTATAAATAAACGATTCTAAAAACTTTTATGACAATTGTTACCTTACAATACCGTTACGGCATGGATACGAAGACAACAGATGTTAATATCGAATAAAGCGTCTAATGATAAAATTATATAATAAATAATTATAATTAATTATCTGAAAGTTCATGTTATATAAGTTTTTTATTGAAAGTTATAAAGGTCAAATCGGCCATCGATTGCAGTTCGTTTGTTCTTTATTCATATAAATGTTCAATGTCGGATAACATCTTTTGTCAGGAAATTTTATCAGAAATACTATCTGTTTCATTGACGCTCCGGTCAAATTATATTTGTGAACAGCGGAGTTTGTATAAATAAATCGAAATAAGAAACAATAAAAAAGAAATAAGTGCGACAAAGTAGGTTGTGTTTTCGGCAGAGAGTTTTATTTTAATGGCCAAAACAATATCGTAACAAGAAAATCCAATAAAGGATTTTGAATTGTCAACCCATATGAGAACAAAACACTGGAGCAAGGTTAAATATTAAAAATTGTAAAACCACTTACCGTCTAGACATTGGTGGTGGAGCAGCGAGTGCTGGTGTGTGAGCTGTTGGGTGTGCGGTAGGGTGCTGGTCTTCATCAACTGAGCGTTGGCGCGGCGTCGCTGGAGCACGGACAGAGCGACGTCGTGCAGGCGTTGCTGCACTTGGCCGGCGGGAGTCTGCGCCTGGCGTCACGCTGCCGCTGCCCTTTAACTGCCGCGAGGGCAGCGTGGTTACACACGTATTCATAGCAAATTCAAATAATTTGACAAATTGTGCTGAATAAAGCTACAGATGATAATAGGCCTACTTTCAGCCTCAAATTTCACAAAGAGTATTGTTATCATGCTTTACATAAATGTGAAAATTTTATAAATATAAAAATAAATTTCATTTTTACTTTAGATTAATTTGCGTTAAGACCAAACAAACATTACTTTTTCCAGCTCCTTTAAGGAAGCAGGTGACACATCGGAGTGTCTTCGCAGTTCGGGTGATCGTGGCGGAGCCAGTCCGGTACTTGAACCTCCACTTCCGAGCCTTGCTTCAGAGTGTCGACGTTGTAGTGCCTCCAATACGGGGACCTCGAGAAGTGAGTCAGTACTATCTTGTGCAGCCGGAGGAACCCTGGGAGCAGCTTTACGACGGCATACGGAGCATCGCCATGAATTCTGTCGATATTATAAAGCTCCAATTTGGTTGCTCAATATATACCATTCAGATGTAATATAGATGGGTATCGATGATAAACATTATAGTGTTGAACTGCATTGACAAAGTATGCAAAATAAAACCTGGCCAAAAGGTTCAAGAAAAAATAAAAATTGATGATTCATCAATAGGAATAAATAATTGCGAAACTCTGTTATATTATGTAAAGAGAATATAATTTTGTAACATTAAATTTTTTGAGTGAGATCCCTTTGTGTCTAGACGTAGGTCATTGTTACTTGTTATAATAAAATCAAATTATTTATAAGTGTCTTAACGGAATTGAACACAAAAAAAAAATGGAAAAGTACCGCCTCCTCGTCACTTGCGGGCTTGGAATACGAAGAGCAGTCTTCGCAGACGCGATGCTGGCAGCCATTGCATATGTGGAAAACCTCACCGGGCTTTAAAGCTTTAAGGCATACCCGGCAAGCCCCCGCTCTGGATGGAGCCTTACCCGCCTCGCTGAAAAATGTTATGTGTTAGACATCACTACAGTTTTGCGATTATGTGTATACATAAAAACGATCATATATTTTTTGTAATATAAACACATAATTATATCTTTATAAGATCTTAAAAAGAACTTTGCTAAAGTAAAAGAAAGGAATGTTCTTAAAAATATATATGTATATAAGTATTACCGTTCGGGCTTAGTGGGCTGGGGAGGCGGTTGCTGCACTGGAGGCGGTGGCGTTGGTTCAGGCTCCGTCACAACCGGCCGTGGGCCCAGCTTCGTCACTAGGAATATATTGCAAGCTATCAAACGTTAATGTGCAACTCACTATAAATGAGAACTTACTTATATTATATAGTTTTATAAAGGCACATAAGTGAAAAGGTTGGCTGTGTTTATACTATTTTAAGTCTATAATATTTTAAGTCTTTATTAGTTTATGTTTTATAGAAATGAATAAAAGATAGGATAGAATTAAAGTGATATCGAATTTATTTTTACAGAGAGGTGTTTTATATAATAATCTATTGTATCAATATGCAATTCATTAAATGTCACTATGTGGATGGTTTATTTTTAGGAAGGAGTTACTCGTATTCTATGTGTTCGTTAATAATCTGCTTCCGGGTATCTTCAAAGGTAATATTTCTGGTATGAATGTATGATTAATTATAAATAAAATATAGGTGAGTGATAAATTGCAAATCTTTAATGAAAAGAAAGATCGTAAATATAAGAGATAATACAAAACAATTGTTTTGCTCGTAAGTAGGTATTTTATTAAATGTTATTATTAGAAGCTATTTGGGCAAAATTTTTATGACTTAAATCAAGCTCCTCAAAGTTTATACATACTAGTATAAAATAATATCTTGCTTAAATTGCAGGGAAGTGAGTTAGTTTACATGATGACGGATACCGTAGACCCTGAATTTCTAGGAAGTTTCTTGGGTATTATATTCCTTATGATAAAGAGCATTCAGTGAGCTGTCTGTCACTCTCAGATCGAAATATCTGGTCCAATGCATTCCAAGTTACTGATTGTTAGCTGCTTCAAGCAATATGCGGATAATATCCATCAACAACACATAGAGTTTGAATGGCATACCGGGTTACTCGTGTTTGCTTTATTTATACCGAGAAATAGGCAATCTTTTACTGGGGGAAGGAAAATTATTGACGATAAGTTTAGATTGCGTCCACACCTTCATGACCCTAATTAGGAGTGAGAAGAGATTGAGGTTGCTGCCGGTGAATGAGAGGTGCGTTAAAGGTCCTACCCGTACCGTACCGTAGGTACCGTAAAAACCAAATGATTTATGAGTAGTCTGTGGCCCTTTGTAGAGTGGCCCATACGCTTAGATACTCTAAGTGAAAAGGGTAGCAGGTGTGCTGAATGATTGATGCCTAGGTATAAAGCGGAGAACACGAGATTGTTAAAAACTAGTTAATTTGAATATGGTTTCTTCGATTAATTATTAAAAAATATTATTTAAATATGTAAATTCAATTATTTATTGAAAAAAGAAATTAACTCTTGAGATTGTTTCCCAGTAACAGAGTCTTTCATAAATCTAATAGAAAGTTTCATGTCTGAATTATAGTCTGCGTTATGGATGAGACTGTTAAGTTTTCACCTTTATGAAATATTGAGTTTCATTGAAAAGGAGAGAATTCAAAATAGGTACACGTATTGTTTCGCCCTCCCGCTCGTAGAATGTACTTACAACGCGTGTCAGTTCGGAGCCCGGGGGAGCAAACATTCGCGATATTCAGTTATGAATATTGAGAAATTCTCATAATTCCACTACGAACTGCATACAAATTCTATATAAAGACGTTTTTTTGTTTTGCGGTTTCGTCAAAATATAACCTTTAATGGGTATATAAATTTTGTATTGCTTATTCGAATTTACAAACACAACTACATAGATACTGCAAGTTTAATTAAATAGAGTGCTCATAGAGGGTTATAATTTCAACGAGCGCGTGCAAAGTTTGTGATACGCTGTATACATTATTATTTCATTTTAATTATTCGCATGAAATGTGTTTATTCCTATGTTTGTTGAAAGCGCGCTGAAATATACCGTCATCTAAATGAAATTACTCAATGACATCGAACATGTTATTTTGAAAGTATCAGTAGGTATGTTTAAGTTAATTGATTGAAAAATAATCTTTTATTTAAAATCATTCGATATGTTTCAATCGTTAAAGTACAATTAGTAGCTTTATCTTTATTATATTTATTCAATTTAATAGAGAAATTTAATACTGTTTGTGAATTCATTATCTTATATTTAGTTTTTATTTAAGGCCAGTCGCATTATTGGTCCTTTTCATTCCTTTAATATACGTTATGTTTGTAGTATTGCTCGGGTAACCTTTACGTTAAGAATGATTTGTCCACCGGGAATGTGCTCTGCGTATTGATTTTCTTCGTAGCAAAAGTCTAAGTATGCTCTGGGCACACTGAAAGGAGATTTAGTTAGTTGTTTTGTACAAATTATAATTATTTAATGTGTACCTAATAGTACATCTTTATTTATACATACGATTATATTTGGTTGATTGATTAACGCTTAATATTATAAATCGATAACAAAAAAATACAGATACATAAAATTTTATATTTATATTAAAAAACCTATGAGTATTATAGAGATAAGAAATAAGCCTCTGTTTTAAATATAAGAATGTAAGAATTGAAGTAATATTAATAGTTTAAATTGTGTGCCACCTATGTACCTGTGAACATATGTTCTTAGTCCTATAAAATGTATTTTTTAAATGTGTTAAGATTGTAAAAACCTTACACAGAATAATGATGACATTATTTTGTTAAATAATACGCTGGGGAAAATAGAAAATATGTGCGAATGCCGCGATGACATAAGAGGAGCCATTTGTTTTTATGAAATACATAAATTTCCTCCGTATAAAATATAAATAAATGAAATATACACCTTAATGCTCATATCTTTAAAGCTTTTTTCGTTGTCAATGGATAATTTAATTCAAAAAGAAATAATGAAAAAAAAAAAATTTTTTTTTTACAGCAATTAAAGCCATGCCAGTTTTGTCGTTTCTATATTAAATGGAAGAATAAAGCTTTAAAAAAGTATATACTAAGATTTTGATGTACAAAATAAGAAGAGAATCTTTATTGTGTCAAATAGGTGAGAGCTTTTGGCACTCAGCCATTCATTTAATAACAGTCCGTCAGTATTAATAGCCTGGGATTTATTCGTATTCGGATTTGTTTTAAGTCTATAACTTATTTCCCAAGTAAATGGGTTCGGGATTATTAGTGAGAACCGATACGGATGATTATTATTTTTTACCTTCAGATGTCGATATATTTCAACGTCGGCTGTACACGTGATAGAAAAATGGAAAAAGTCAAAATAAATTACGCCGGAAGGTGATTGAGTATACACATTAAATATACAGTGCCTACAAAAAGCACTCATGGATATGGCATTAATAAAAATCTTTCTCGACAGACAATGACATGTACTGAGATGAAAGTCGTGCATGTGATCTATTTAGGGATTTAAACTAATCCATTGTCATGCGTTTGATTCGAATCTATTCACAAAATTTTGTATTAATGAAAATGCTAGAAAAAGACGCACAAACATTTACTAATACATAATACTACAATAAATTTGTTTTATAGACTTAATCTTGCAATAGTTTTATTATGTCCACACATAGTACGTAGGTTTAAATTAAATTCAGCATATCCTAACGTTTAAATTATTAGCCTACAAACTTGGCAGCTACCGGCGTAGATAATTTCTGAACTCTGTCTACGTCATAACTCCGACACTTATAAATTGTAATTAAGCCAGTGTTATTCGACGTATGGGGTAATTACTTTGACTTATTAATCAGTGTTTCTAGAAGTCAACGTGTCATATTGTTGTTACGTGTAAAGAATTATATGTTTTATAAATGATACAATTATTGCTTGTATTATATTCAGTAATAAGTATACAGTGAAACACTAAAGTAATGTAGTTTATTATTTATATTAATGATAAAATGTTATGTAAATATCTACCTTTGTCTTGAGCTGTGAGCAGGAAGAAGATAATGTGTCGAAGTTTACGAAGGTCCCAGGAGTCTCTATCTGGCCCGGTACCGTCGTATCTTCGGTCGCCACCATCTAAAACATAATATAGAATGTAATAAATATCTAGATAATCATATTTAATATTTATACCTTACAATTGCGTTTAACTTGATAACATGGAATAAAAAAAACAACAATTTTATGTTCTGAGATAAAGGCGGCAGTGATCGCAATAAAAACAGGAGTTCGATAAAAAAGTGATGTCGGAAAGCAATGGCGTACAACGATAAAACTCTTCATACAAAAATAACGACCCAGTAATACTGTCGTAAGTTCCATGGAGAGCAACAGATGGAATAAATACATGGAGCTCGGAAAATCGATATTGTAGTCTACCGAATTTTATCGTAGCATTTTTATTGCTTCCCTCTGAGACGAGACTCATCTTCAACTTCCCATTAAAATACTATACTTCGATTTCGATTAACGAAATAACGTTCATTCATATTGGAATTTTAAATAGCTATTAGTTTTTCTTTCAGTAGCTTTATATATTGCTGTTTAGTCTCAATTATTATTTTATTTATTTAATGTGATCTAGGAAACAAATAGTGCAATTAAAAACCTAAAACGAAATGTTTATTTTTTAACATAAATTTATATTGTCATTGAATATGTTTTCTTAAAATCTATGGACGTCACAGTCTAAATAATGCAATAAAAATACAGTAGGTGGTATTGAAACAATATTGTTTTAAATTTTATTTAGAAAATTAAATATATATAGGTCAAATGAGTATTTCTATTCTGAAACGTCTTCACGCTTAAGTTGTCAATTGACATATAATTTTGCATATGTATTGTGAAAGGTACTCAAAGGACATACGATATCTTTTATCTAGAGGGAGAGGACTGTTCCCGAGAGACACCAATAAAAAACAATCTACAGTTGAGTGTACTTTTGATATTACGCGCAAAATAGGCTGGTTGGGCCTTAAATATTGGTCTTCGGATATAAAATATAAAGTAACTGAAAGATAAAGATCTAGATAGTATTCATTATACTTATTCGGTTATGGCATGAAACACTCAGAACTAACATAGTTATCAAGTTGTAATTTTAAATAAGAAGATTTTTGTTATTTCTTTGATAATTTGTTTCTTGTTTTGGATGTAGTGTAAAAGTTAGTAGAAATAAGTAACGTCAAGTTGTTGATTCTGCTATCAGCGGATTTACCAGCAGGTTTAGTTAGATTAAGTTCAGATACATTTTAAGGATAGCAAACTTTAGGATACATTAATACTTTCAAAATTTTAATTCGGTACATCTACCGAACCAAGTATGAATAACTATAAATTTAAACAAACAAAGTAACTTAGTAACTGGCAATAAACTTGCAAGAATGTATCAAAATGTTTCGTCGGCGGAGGTAGTTTCAAGTTATAGTCTCACAACGGATGACTAAAATGAGAGTCTTGTGACGGAAAGTACAGGAAGGAAGATTTTAACATTGAGGCAATCATTCTGGATACCGTGAGGGACGGACGTAGTTGAAGCGATCGTATATATCTTTTGAAGTTACAGAGACGACTCGCTTAATACTGATGTTATATGAATACTCAGATCGTATTTTATGAAAGTTTTAATTGAAACTAACTTTGTCATCCTGCTGAAAACGGATTGTAGCTTGCAATATAATTATTTATAATTGTATAGTATTGTACTAAAACACAATAGAGTTCATGAATATTGGAATAGATGTGCCAGACGCCGCAGGCTCTACCCTCGAGACCTTATGTGGAATGAAAAGACACGAGTGACCTAAGAGCCTTATACTAGCGTTATTGAATTTTGCGACCAAAGGAACCGCGTCCGTGTCCGCACAGCTTGGCCTGAGGCTTACGAAATTATGTAACACTTTCCTGGTGCTGCTGATCGTTTATCAAGGTAACTTGTTACAAGAAGTTCTTGAAATTAATATAATTAAATTTAAAATCAAATTAATAAAAAAATTAAATGAGACAAGTAATCCTATGTCTTATATATTTTTAAATTTTTTTCCTTTTAAATTATTGTTTGATTCATATTTTCATAATTATAGTTTCGACGTATATTATTTATTTTATTCAATACATCAATGAATCAGTGGTTGAAAATTCCGAGCTTTATTATTATTTTGTATAATTTGTTTAACAGTATGATGTTTTAGAGACAGTTGTTACGTACGCGCTACATATTATAAAATAAATGAACATCGCCGGGGTAACATCGTTGTATAGAAAAAATATTATATAACAAGTGACGCCGCTGACTCCGCGGAATCAACACCAAGCCGTGTGAACCAGAAGATTCCTGATACCACACAAGCTATGGAATGGCATTGTTATCCTAACATCGGGGCAATCATGTAGTCCTAGGTATAGGTTATAAGTTTTAATATGTAATTTTTTATTATAATATACATATAAGTAAGTTTCGTAGTTTTCCTGGAACCTCCGGTTACCACCTTATATAATTCAGTCAACAATAAATAAATACTTTAAAGAAAGACAAAACAATAAATCAGATGTTTAAATTAAATAATCAATGGTAAATTTATGCATCAATAGTGATTTAATAACCCCTATGTGGTACCCCTCTGATGTCATGATAAAAAATCGTTAAATAAAACATAAAGTAAATCTCAACCTACTTATTAAATAAGGACAAGTTTCGTTTTATTTGATACATCAATCCATTATCCGTTACCCTTTTAAGGTCTACTGTAGGTTTAGGCTTCCAACGCTCCCATTTCATCCGGTTCTGTTACTTGTAAATACATGGTAATGGTTATTTACATTTATAATTTAAAAATGAAATTAAGTGAAAATTGCAATCAAATATAAATTTTTGAATTTTTCTGCCAATATACCAAAGAGACATGCTTTTGCAACGGGCTTCAATAATATTATTTGTCAGGTTTTTTGTGTCAATGAAACTGCTGTAATAACAAAATTTAAATAAGTTATAAGATAAATTATAAATAAAAAAAATTTAGAGAGATCTATTTAATTTCAATGAAGTTTAAAGTAGCGTCATGTTTTTTTAGATTAATATTTTTTGAAATAAATTCTAGATATTTTGTAATGAAAATATTCAAAATACTTCGAATATTAGAATATATGTCACGGATCATGTAAACATGTTATTTAAACGCAAATAGTATGGCTATATACAATAATAAATCTAAACTTATCCCCATAGGAGAGTTGTTGTATCGTTTCTATTAAAACATAGGTGATTTTTGGCATAAGTAGGTCAGGAGCAAGTTGTGATCATGACCTAGGTGGGTGTGAGCGCGGCCGGGGCAAGGTAAGGGCGTCCCTGGATGACCACTTGTTGCAATAAATGTTATTACACATTTTTTTACTTCTCAGTCTTTCAAATTACCAAATGTTGCCAAAGTTTAGGATTTGTGGCGGTCCCGGACCGATCAATAAATTGACGCACAGACGCCACAGGTTGCATGTGTGAAATTTTGATTGATACGGTCCTTACACGAGATGGCAATCTTTTTACTGTACGTATACTAGACGGTTAAGTTAAAATCATAATAAAAATTCTTTGTAACCAAGCTATGTGTTTTCCAATTTATTGCTATAAAATAACATAGTATCTACAGGTGATCGGTGCTCAAGGTCGTAATTTGATACCAACTGTTGATTTGGATGAGGTTTCCTTTACTTAAAAAGTTTAAAAAACAGGGGTTTTAATAATAAAGTCTTCAAGTAAACAAGAATTCTACAATTATTCCATAAAACACAAATAATTTATTTCCTCAAACGCTAAGAAAAATTCGCTTAATTTATAAATGCAAATATTCTTCATTGTTGTGATTTTTATTTATTTCCTACTTCTAAGCTGTACCTTTAAACTCGTTTTCGAGAATTCCAAACGTTCACGTTATTTATGAAAGTTTCACGGACGAAGAATACGAAATATGAATATTCAGTGAACTTGTTAGTCAACTTTATTTGATCTAAAGAGCAAGCCACTATATTATATGAATTTTTCACTTTTAAATTGGCGCAGTTCAGTTGTTTTTAAATCCAACATCATAATGTACACAGTTTATGGATTCGTGAGCCGTTTGGATTTGCAATCAAAAGCTCATCAAGAAAGCCAGCGATGACGCCCTTAGTTCAGCCGTGAGTGACCCAAATTCATATGTAAAACACGAACATTTAGTATTCAAATTGTCAGCATTTTTATTATAACTTTATAGGGAATAAAGTATTGAAGTGACAGTACAGTTAGTGGAACTGACAATCTTTTAAGATTTTAGTAATGATCAACTAATGTATATAAATATTAATAATTTTAATTGAAACGTTATCTAAATCGAAAGATTGAATCTGCAACCCTCTTGGTCTCTTAACCCCATTACTATATTAAGATAAAATATTTTTTTTAGTTTGATTTTAAACATATCACTTTTTTTAAAGAAAATATTTCTTAAAAATATTGTGAAAATTAAAAGATTTTTCCTTAATAAAAATATCAGAAAGGCGGATTTAGTTTCTTATGCTTACTAACATCTAGATCTAGATCTTCTAATTTAAAAGCTCATTAAATCACATTACAACCATTAAGACCTTTTTTTTTGGTAAGGTTTTTTTTTGACTTAGTACGTTGTATTATTCAGTTAAGAAAGTATCAATATTATTCATAAACAAAAAATTCCTAAAAGAAAATCATTTATACGTAATTGAGTTGATCCAACTGGCAGATATAGGCCAAGGAAATTGATATATAACTCATATATATCAAATTTATTAGGCGTAAATTGGATTAAAATGTTATATATTTCATAGTATGAATTCTAGAGATATTATACAAAGTGAGTCTCGAATATTATAACGTTATAAGTGAGATTCAAATGATTTCTGTCCGAGGCCAGTGGGCGGGGGACAACAAAGGAATGTAATTACGCGTCACACACACACGCTTTCCTTTTTTCCTCGTTATTTTAAGCTCGACGGGCTTTATTACGGCACGATCGAAAGTTAAGTATCGGCTGAGGGACACAAATGCGATTAAATGCCTTTGGAATATTATGATGTACATTTAAAGGCAGGCCATCACACTCCTTACAAATACATTTTCCTGCTCAATATTTTTGTTGCTTTACTCACAATATATACTTTGTTAGCTATTTTATATTTTTGAGTACTCGTTAAACTAGACTATGATACCGAAACGTTTAAATGTTATTCACAGAAAGGAGACATAAAATTTTCAACATTACAAATTCGTGGCAAACAAAGAGCGGGAAAACGAAAGAAAACTAATTTCAGTGATTTACTGTTTCGCGGGGTATTTCATCTTGCGGAGTTACCCTTCCGAAATTACATTAAGGAGGTTTGAGAGGTCGCTCGCAACTACAGACGGCTAAATCTAAATCTGGAGCAAGCCGCATTTATTCTCAAATCCACTTTAATCCCCTTTTCACGCCTTCGTCCTCCATTGACAACTAAAATAAGATTCAATATCTCAAATGACAAACAAAAAATGTGTTCATCCTGACTGAAAATAAACAACTACCTTAGCTTAACCGTAAATTTTGTTTTATTGAGAAAATTGCTAGCAGTTACTAAACAGAAGTACGTTTTAATCAGATTAAATTGATGGTTGTAATTAAATTACAAAGACATACACAGTTTCACTGTTTTCGTTTGTGAGTTGTTACATTTTATTTGTTTAATGTCTCTACAACGGTGAAATTACTAATTGAGAGCTTAATCAACATTCAAAATAAAATGTGTGTTCCACTGAAGATATAAGCAAATTAATGGCTTCATTAAAGCTCAAACATCGTTGAGGTATGTTTGTATTTTAACCGATTACATTAATTTAATTCTACTATGGACAGTGTTAAATTACTTACACCTGTATAGTTTAAATATAAATCTTAATTCATATGATGTTTTAATTTTATATAAAGCTTTAAAAATACAGTCTATGGTCTGCAAGTTAATTGTAGATCAAGCGTAATCAATACAAGAATCTTGGTCACCTATAAAAACTCTTCTGATGTTCAAAATAATAATAATAATAAAACAATTATTATATAACATGAAAAACTATTTAGATTATAGTGTTATTTAAAATTAATATAGCTGACATCACATTGGCTAGTATGTAATGTTACCGCACAGATAAACAATGTAGCGGCAGCGACGCCGAGCACACATCTGTGAATGTGTGTGGTTTAGTGGTTTGTCTACGTAACAGATACTAATTGCTGAATTAAGTTTTCACATTTAGAACAGAAATTATACGTTCTAAACGCTCTCAGCCGAGCACGGTATTTTTGCTGTTATAAACTTTAGCGAAGCAGTGAACTTAAACAAGTTAAGTGGAAAAAGTATTTTCCGGAATTTAAAATTCTTGAGATCCAAAGAGATGGAACATATTAAACTGAGGATATTTAAAAAACGTTTATTAAATTTTTTCTTTTATGTTTATCCTTATTGATCTCCAGTTTCTAATGATTAATCTAGATCGGATTTATTGGATTATCTCAATTGAAAAATTCCAAATGTGTTTATGAGATTTAATTTTTATAAATTATTATATTTTTTTAACTATTTTTTTTAAACAATAAAAATACTAGTTTATATATTTATATATTTATATTTATATAATATATTTATATATAAATATATTTTTATAAATTTAAAATTTCGGTCTAAATCCATATCTTTATATATTTTATTCTACATTCTCGCAAATAACTCTTGATGCCTTCGAACTCTGAATATTTTATACAGATCAAACGTCTGTCGGCCAAAAGAAAGGACCTATGTTTGAATTGTAGAACATGTTGAAGGCAAAACGATAGAATAAATGAGGTTACTTTACTGAATGTATATAAGGTTTACGATGCTTAAAAATTCAATCCTTTACCGAGTGGTCGCTTATTATATCTATACGTAAAAATAAATAAACATGCTTTTAAATAGAATTCATGAAATATTTGATGTTATAAAATAATAATCTATGAAATAGGTTCTTAAAATCCGTCATAACATTAAACGAACACGATAAAATTATACACTAGATGCCTTTATTAAAGCTAATGAAATATAAAATTGTAGTATTGATCGCACCGTCGCGTCGGATATGTCCGTATTACGAGTATAAAGTTAAAATATTTGTTGTGATATATATGTACATATGGGATATGTTTTACGATCGCATATAGTTACGTCGGATTCATGTTCAGTACATCTAACATACCCCAGACCATAATCCAGACGCTGGTTCACAGATATATAAAACTAGATATTAGTTATAATAAATCTTTAAATTCCACTCATAAGTTACACGCAGTAAATAAAAGATATTAAATTTTATATAACAATATAAAATTAGATTAGGTATTAAGAGATGTGTATAAAGCAAGTAGGTAGACATCACATAACGCATCTATAATTATCATACATAAAGACACCTTGGTCTCAAGTGGCCTTAGATAACAATACAGCCACTATCACAGATTGACATGCAATGCTCTCATCTTTGACATGAAAGACGCATTGTATTTGACTACTAACACGCTATATATAAACAATAGAATAAATTGATTAGAATTACGTAGAAAATTTATAAATATATAATTAAATTTGTCTTAAATCTAAAATGGCTCCATTGGATAAAATAATTAATTATAACAATTTGTTATTATTATCAGTCTTAAATATCGAATTCGTTAAGCTGAACAGTTTCTAAGTTCAAAAATCTATTTGTTAAAACTAAATAATCTCCTCGCTAAACAAACAACTGTTACAAAAACTTATATTTTAATAGAAATGAAAAGGTATTTTTGTTGGATTTGTCGGTGGATTGAGTTTAATAAAAGGAAACTTAGGAAATTAAAATACACAGCTGAGATTCAAACGTTGAAGCCTTTGTAAATACTTTAACACAAACACTGCTATAATTAAAAATTTATACTGATGTTTACGAAATGTGTTTATCTACAAACAGATGCTTTGTAATATTGTGTTTGATAATTAATTAAATTATGTATAGCAATTTACAAATTTATTATTTAGAAAATAAAAATACATATATTCATGAGTTTTATCAAAGTTTAATATATAATATTTCGTTGCTGTATTGGGTGTTTCGAGAACACGTACATTTCACGTAGGTAATGAAAGGTGATGAAAAGACGATGAAGTAAATTTTCAACAAATGTAAGATAGTTTTGAATAAATGTTCACACATTTTATTGCACCATAGAGGTATCGGTGTCCGAATATAGTTTTGAATTAATAGATATTATAATGAATATTCGCGAAGTCTTA
Source organism: Danaus plexippus (assembly GCF_018135715.1). NCBI lineage: Eukaryota > Metazoa > Arthropoda > Insecta > Lepidoptera > Nymphalidae > Danaus > Danaus plexippus. The sequence continues at coordinate 3,908,520 of NC_083545.1, forward strand.
GATCTCATTGAAAGATAGTATACTTGAAAAGTTTTGGAAATTTCTTAACTATAACTTCAATTCTACCCGTACCTGGACTGGACATAAAAGAGGTGAGTTGCTGTACTTAAAACGTGAATTATATTTACATCCTTCCACATATTACTTTGTAAAAGTAATTTATTACTACAATAGAGCTACTTTCTCTGTACTCGGTAATTTTAAAGTATATTGAGACCAGTCGAGCGATGTGTATGATTACGTTTACTTGTATACACGATTGGCGGATCGATTATTCAAAATCACGTTTGCAACCTTCAATTTCTTATACCACCGTACTATAGTGCTTTGTTTTATTTGATGATACTATACAGAGGTTGGTATTGTATTTTGTTGCTTGACTTAACTATTAACATTTCACAGCTTAGGGTGTTAATCTCCTAAAACAGACAAGCCGTTGTAACACATGTCATTTATATCTGTATATTTATTACCTATGTTATATGCTCGTACACCTAAAGACGGATGGTCAAAATATTTTTATCATTCATGTCGGTTGTATTACATTTAGAACAGAATTTAGTGTAACTCTACAGAAATGACATGAACAACTCAGAAAGCTACATTTGCCCAAAACATTTAATTTGCAAACTTGCGGCGAAAGTTAGAATAGACATTTTTATCAATTAAAAGCGAAACCATAAAATTCTATCAAAAAATATGTTTCAAATTTACGTGGCGGAGGCTACACGGACGAGGAAACAAAGTAATTTCGGTATATATTAGTTACAATAAGAATAATGTACACGAATTTTGATTAAACATTACCCTCTTATATGAAGCGTCTTTGTGAGAATTTGCGTCCTTATTTCATGTTAATTTAGACGTTAAGATAAAATACAACCTCTCAACTTTTTCTTATTCTCTTTAAACAAAAGATATAACGAATATCCTACCGGAATTACAGTACTGATATTTTTGTCACTCTAAAATGATATCTTTTGTAATACAAGTGTTATGTTTATTATAAATTTTTATTAATATAGTTTAACTTATATAATTATTTTAATATATTACTAATAAATCAAGTATCACATAATGTTCCGCTTTATAATTATAAAGCGGAATATTATCGTAGAACATCGTAGAACTCTGTTGAAAACGATGGCAAGCCCTAGCTAGCTGACAACTGCGAAATACAAACAATGTATAGTTCAATTCTTGTTAAGCAACAATGTTTTTTAAGTGTGACTAAATCAAGACTTCAAAAATCTGGGCTACTTATAAACTTCTCGAGGTCTTAGAACTTCGAGGCCATACAGTTGCATAATGAGAGACTTAACTACCTCGTAACAATACCAAATAATTAATAATTAGTAAAAACATTACGTCTAACATCCGCTTCAAGAATTCTCTTCCAACGTTAACTGATATCAGATAACCAGAAATTTTTAAAACGTAACGTATATATAGTCTTGAATTTAAAAAAGGCAAAAGTATAACTATTATATATTAAACGGGAAATATATTTTTGATATTTGTTTTTTAATAAGCGAACATCATCGGGTCACAATTTAATACTGGCAACATATCCTGTTTTAAACATCAATTAAACTGGGTGCGGTTGCTAAAGCGATCATTGAAATGAACTGATCTAATCAAGCAAGGATGAATTAGTGTTACATATTCATGTGTTTACGAATTAATCTTAAATATATAAAGCCAATAAACACAATATTACATTGATGAAAGCAATTAACGCGTTTAGACTTTGCTATTTGCGTGCACAGTTTTATTTAAATAGCAAACCTAGTTGTGAATGCTTTAATGAGTATTTCATTAATTTTGACAACGCTATTAAATTCCAATTATTGCGAATAATACAAAATTTATTGAAAAAATCAATTAAATGACGAATGATATGATTATGCGAGAGCACTCACGAGTCCTTTAATATTGTTATGGAAGTTGGTATGTGAGCAAATGCATATCTGAGGGTAAATTGTTCTGTGAGAATTCTTGTGAGTATTAGATTCCACGAATTCTTAACACGGAATTAATAATATTCATTACATTAATGTATGTCATCTACATGAACGGTTTTGTACACTGGTTACCGTCCGTGGTTCAATCGCTGCTATTTGTCATACTCAGCTATAAAGATATTAAAAAATATTTTTTCACTAAAACTTAACTTGCATCAGGAATGAAGAAAAGTAACACGGACACATATTCGAAAGATAATTCGATTTAAAGTTAAAAAATGAGTAGACAATTTATTGTAATTACTGATAAAAAAAGGCGATGGTAAAATTTTTACTTTCAAATACGATTTTTCGATATAGATTTCGACACGAGAACTTTGCTAGTACTAGGAACACTTAGAAAAAGTTAAATAATCTTTAATTTCTACAAAATATAATAATATCAAATACAAAGAAATTCAAACATTCGAAGAAATGACGGGGCGAGCGGAGTTTAGGTACTCCTTATAATCCTTAGTCAGGTTTATATTTTTATAATTTTCTGGTCATGGAAACTTAAAATGTTTTCTCATAGATAACATATTATAATGAAAGAAATATTCGTTAAATTAAATAATAAGGGTATAATGATATTTGTAGGTAAATATCTTTGTTTCATCGTCACGGAATACGATCTTTAGCGTTACGTGTTCATTATTTGTTATTTCAACAAAAGAAAAATTCAGTTTCATTTTTTTTTCAATTGATCGAAGTGTATTCACTTATAGTATTATATTTTTATTTGATACTAAAAATTTACATATTTATATTTCATATATATTAAGAGTTTTTTTTTAAGTTGCTCTATTCATACGTAGAGAACAATTTTCACATTACATCGATTATAGGATGTCTGTTTTTCGCTTAAAAGCTTATAAATGTATTTCTATTCTCATTTATGCTCGTAACTTAATATAACATGTAAAATTTTTATTTATATTCCTGTTCCCAGGTTTTATCCTTCATTTTAATATTTCTGATTCAGTCAACTGTCTCAATTATTCCACTTGTGATTTTAGTCAATATAATATTAAATTTAAACTACGAAACCAGTTTTTTTTTGATTCTAGCACACATTAAAGCAATTTTTTTATAAGACCAAAGTAATTTGAAACTCTTTGTCTCAGTTTGTTTGTTCTGAAGTATTATTTTCTAATGTAAATCATTTATGGCTAGACTGTTTAAAATATTGTAATGTAAACCTTTATTAGTGTTTTGCTCTTGATATTGTTATTAATAATGTTTTAGGTTCATTAACTTTAATTAGTTTATAATCCCTAAATTGTACATAGGTTATAGATCACTGTTGAGCTCCGATTATATTATTTATATACGAATGTTCCATTTTATAATTTATTTCATGGCTATCCTAGATAGATAATGTACACCCAAATATAAAGCTTTGGTTTTAAGAAATAAATATAATAATACAAGCTTGCAAAATTAATATTTCTCAAATGTGAAATGATTTGTAAGAAAAAGATATTGTTTATATTTATGTAAATATTAAGTACAAGGTTATCGTCGCATTAATTAAGATACGTCTTAATTCAATTAAGAGTTATAATGTTATTGTGTTAGTAATACCTTGGAGACAACGACAAGGATTTCAAACGTTAATTGTACAATTATAATTGGAACCATATAATTTCCTACCTGTATTGTCTTACCGGGAAGGTACGCCGTTGGTGCGGTCACATCTACAGAACAAAACAATACGCTCCTATCGGGAACGTTGGAGCGTTTTGTTTCATTTGTAATATCCAATTAAAAATGAAGTTAGCAAATGCATTATTATGACATAATAGCGAATAGTTATAAAAATAATAAGTTTTAATTACATTATTGTTTTAAATTGAAAGCGGATAGACCTCTCAAAGCAAAATAAGAGTTTATTTTTGTAATGTAATATATATATTTTTTAATTGGAGCTGAGTGGTAATTTTTTACGGCTTTCATTACCAATACAAATCAGGGACTCTCAATGTAATATGCTTAATGGGGTAATGAACTGAATATCGCGTGCGAAAAATGAAATGTAGAATCTGATTTTAAATAGTTCAAAACTAGTCCAAAAGTATTTGCCAAATTTGCGATAAAAAATTGATTTACATATATGAGAATAAAAAAAAACATACCGTCAATTAATCTTTGGTGGAATAAAAATCATAAATCACAGTTGAGGTTCCGTGGCATTTTATTATCACGAGATGAGAAGATCATTTATACGGATAGGCGTGTAACGTGACGAGAGATTGCAAAAATAACACATTATGAATACGCGTGTAAGGAAAATATATAAAAAATAATAATATACGAAAACGATTTTACTGACGGTATGGTTTAAGCAAAGAAAACTTTAGATGGAGGTAGTCTTTACAACTCGGCTATATTTATAAACACAATAGTTGCTCATCGCGGACTGATGGTCGGGATCGACGTTTTAATGTGATTCCAAAGAACACGAATGGCCGCTAAGCCGTGCCCATCTACTTGGGTAAACGTTATACATTTAGATATCGATGTCGCTTCCGAAACTCTTATTTATATCTCCTATCGTGTTTTTGTTATAAAGCCATTGTTTACATTTATTTATGCCTTTATATTCTCGTGTATGGTGTATTATTATATTACTATACGGACACGTTAAGCATTTGAAGCTTCGGAATTGTCTGGATGTATATATTTGAATTTACATATATTAAAGATATTCTGTTGTTCGATGTTTGCATGAAACGTGTAAAGTAAATGAACATTGTAGAGCTTACTTAAACTTGCTAACTAAAGTTCACGTCTTTTGAACAATGCAGAATGCTTTCTCATATACCCAATACTAAATATTTAAAGTTTTAAGAAGCTTTTCTTTGTTCATTTAACTCTCACTTAAATACTTTTGATTACATCTGATTTAATGTAATTTTAAATATTTAAAGAATATATAGTGACCTTGAAATTTCATTTTGTTATAAACTTTTCATAGATCTGTTTAAGAGTTCAGAATAGTTATCCTATTATTAATATTCTAAAACACATTACTTTTACTTGCAAAACATTATAATAAATATAGAAACTTTATATTAGTTATACACACAATATCCTCTGTATGTGAGTAAATCCATTTTCCAGTATGGCATATAAAGTTGGCCTAATCTGTTGAGATAGCTCCCAGTGGAGAATGCATGACGTTTCTACTCGACGAAGCGTTAATTCCTCGCAGGAAGCGCGAGTTTCCTCTTCCCTGCATCCGATAAGCAACCGTTCTAGATGATAACTATATTTAAAACTAGACCGTGAATACTTTTTGTTATATTTTTTTTTATATAAAGATGCTTTTTACTTTCCATTTTTAAAAATAATAATGATTAAAGCGGAACATTTATGAGTATATGGTGCTTGTTTTGTTCATCTAATGAGGTTTTATATGTTCTTTATTTAAAGACTATTTATTCTTATACAAAGGCGAGATATTTTAACTGTTCATATATAACGTTTTAATTGACAAAAGTGTGCGAACAGCTTTCACTGAAAGTTAATTTTAAATTTTTGCTTTTGCATTCTTATTTATAAAAATATCTGTTTGAAAGGCGTTACCTAAATCTACTTTTATAATTGGGCTCAATAAAAAGGTATAGATTATATGAAACATATCTTCTATTTTTTATACTGCAGAGCTGATAAGAGAATTTATAACTAATTTGAATTGATATCAAGCAACATTCAGCCCACCAATACAATACAAAAATTTGGGCATACGATGTTTTTCGTTAATAACAATTTGAAAAAATTTAAAACGTTACATACTTTAATAGGCAGTACGTCAAACGTCGTATATTTTAGGGGCTATTAAAAAAATATAAAAGCAACATCAATATATAGAGGTGATAATAAAGTATAGTAATATATTTTATAGCGCTATCTAATTTAGAACTAGAAAACAATATAATATCTTTAATCTAGTCATGTCTTTGAAGTTAATTCTAAAATAACAAATAATAAAAATAATATTTATTCAAAAATGGTAATAAGCTTTATCTCTTACAATAAGTTAATAATTTTCAACTCACAGAAATCTTTGATATAAACAAAATTTATTTCCGTTGCCTCCGAATAATCGTGTTTACATACGGACAAAGTTTTCATTTGTCAGAGCCAAAATTATCTCACGTGGAGTGAAGTGAGTCTTTGATGAAGGGAAACGTCGATGAACAATTAAAACAATGACTTGTTAAGGGAATCGGAATTCATTTAGAACAGACGAAAGGTAATATATTTCGTCGCTTCGATTGCGACAACAATATGTGTGTCATTACCATAATAGCCAAATAGATTTTACATTTACCGAAACATTTAAATTCATTCATTATTTTACTTATAATTTATGTGAAGATTAACTTTAAATGCTCATATGTATTTGGAATGTTACGCATTTTAATCCAGTTTACATTTGTATGACATGTTTGTTTATTGAATTATTATAGTAGCAAATATTGGGTTATTTACATAATAGTTTATATATTGAATATAAATAATAAATTGTAATGCTTATTCTAGTTCAATTTAAACCCTGAATTCAATTAAATTAACAAAATCTTTCACCGTCGTTATTTCTTTAATTACTTCTTCTTAAAATTATACTTCATAGAATCATTTTTTCTTTTTTGTTATTAAGAATAGACTAAAAACAATTTAGAATTGTAGACGGACCAGAATTTTAGGAATAAAAGAAGTTCTATAACTATAATAAATGACGATTCAACTTTATTTCTTTTCAATATTTTTATTTTATGAATTCTTAGTGTAATTACAACAACAATTTAAATATATATGGAGACTATATAAAAGGCAGAAGGTAATTTGATTTAAAAAAGATATCCCGTTTAGATTCCTCCGACATTGTTTGTGTAATTATTTTTTTACATAAAATAATTATTGGATTTTATAGACTTCTCATAATATTTTTGATTGGCAATTGGGAAAATGAAATTTTTTTCATTATCTTTGCTTTAAGTGACCTAATTTAAGTGATAGTTTTCGTTACACTTTTTTTTTGTTTTATTCCAGTCTATGGCTACGTTTTAGTGTTGGGTGATAAAAATTAATTACTAATCACGTAATAATTCCTCGTACGGCTTTCTTTTCCAACTCCAATCAAAATTTACATTTCTACTTATGAATCAAATTAATTTTAAAATAGCTAAAAAGAAAATAATAAATTGACAAATCATTTGATTTCTAGCACTTGTATATTTTTTGTTAGTAAAACTTAGAACCTTTGTAAGAGTAACAAAGAATAGCTCATATATTGAACGTAGCAAAGAAAGATTAATGTTATATCAAGGTACTGCCATTCTTATTTTAGATATAAAGCCTTGATCCTAGACTGACACCTTATTATCTTCCTAAGCCCAGCTAGATTTCAACAAAATATATTTATTAAGTAAAGTTTCTTCTAATATTTGTTTTTATATATAATCCTGTATGAGATAGTTTTATGGAACTAAGGTTACATTTACGAAAGCTAACCAAAAGGATTACCAGCTTTTAAATATTTGTAAAGTTGACATTTCATAATTACCTTAATGGGAGTTAGCAAAACTATTATTTCAACATTTTCGTCGGAATTGTTAAGGGAAAAAAGCTTTTGGCGATTTAAAATGAGTTACCTATAATGAAACCATATATAAATATTTTAAATATTTAAATATCATAATTATCCAAATAAATATTATAAATCACTCTGTTATACATAACTAATAACCAACACTTATCTGAGCTATTTTCGTAACATATTATATTGAATAATACATTAGGGAGTGCGCAAACGATGTTCCTGGAAACTAGTCGTAAATTAAGAGAAGGTAATTCAGACCATAATTCATCTTTCGATAAAATAAAGGATATGCTGGTCATCCGATATCGATGATGCATATTGAGCTTATTTATATCGCTTTATGTTAATATTGTCTGATAAACGTGGCTCGCAGCCGTCGGGGGTAGCGTCGGCAAAAGCGATACAAGTTTTTATCATCCCCGTCGTACGTGCTTTATAAACGATAAAACATAAGACCGTTTCCCATTTTATACAAAATCTGTGTCAGATATTGCTAAAGAGACGAGTTAATATTTTTGGTTTTGATTTAGTAGCTTTCTAGTTTTTTATTGAATTGATGAAGTCGTCCGCTGATATAAGAGAATTTAGTCCTTGTTTTTAAATTACACACAAAGGAATTTATTGCAAAAAACTTTTCGTTTTCATAATTGAAGTGAATTCTCTTTATGTTTTATTAGTGGTAATATTTTTGAAGTCTTCAATAATTATCAGCATATTTTAAGTTGGGATATAAATGATTGATTTAAGTCATTTAGAGGGAGAAAGTTTGAAAGGAATTATGACAATGAGAAATGGTTACATTGAATATTTTTAATCTTGTAACATTTCAGAACCTATTTATTTCCGAACGAATTTTGACGTTTCAAAAAAATCTATTTAAGTATTAAACTAAAAGCTTATCATTAATTAATCTTTACGTCTCATACAAAATTTAGTATATCTCTAGCCTTAGTGCTTAATTTCAGTTGTTTCCTGAGGTATGTAAGCGGTAGGACGGATATAAGTAATCACATGTCAATCTAACTTAGTCTGCTGTCGACCATCGTGATGATTACATGATAAAATTTTTCAGGTCAGCTTGTTCCTAACACACAAGACATAAACATCCCTAGATGGATCCGATGATACGACGAAAAATAAAAAAAAATATTTCATATGTTAAGATTTAATATTTTTTAAGAGACAAAGGCGATAAGAACAGTATGAAATAAAAATATTTATACGTAAAAACTAAAGTTAATAATAGTATAAATATTTTTTTATATTTTTCTACCTATTATTATTATTAATTCGAAAAATAGTTATGTCATATAACCTTTTATTATGTGACTAGCATTAGCGCTAGTTCATATAGATAGATTGATTTTAAAATATTTAAACTCTTGCAATTTTTACTGTTAAGTCTGCCACGACCTCATTCATGGATTTGTTTGATATTTGGGTCGTGTTGGGTAGTTTCATCATGATAGCTATGTATGTATGTACATAACTATTGTATATATATATACAAATCTCATAATACAAGTTTTGATACTTTCTCGTCTCTGTACATATTCACAAGCGCCGCTCACAATTGTTGTATTTATATATAATATAAGTGATATTTAGTAAAAAAAAGATCTCAAATATATTGGATTGCTCTTAACAATTTTTTTAGAATCGAGAAATTTTATAAAATTTCTTATAATATTGCAAGTAACACAAATTGTATGTAAAAATTTTGACAACCTCTATAATATTTAGTATTTGCTTGTGAAATGCAATGAAAAAAAATACTTCTTCTGTAGTATTTTATTACAAAGATACTTATTTGAGGCCGGCAGTTATGGAACATGGCGGTAGTTCAGATTTTTTTTTTACTTTTCATAATATACGTAAGGTGCTGTATTATAATATAAATACTTCTATCAGTTTAATATTTTAATGGGACGAGTAACCCTATAATGATGATCTTTTTGTTCTACAAACAAAACTTAAATTCCTTGCATATTTTTTTCTGAATTTATTGAATTTAGAATATCTTTCAAACATTCTATGTTTCTTCGATGTTATATAATACATACTTATGTAATTTAATATGGTTCTAGATTTTGAAAAAAATATTTAATTTTCATGTATGTTTGTCTTTCAAATCTATTAGAATATGTATTGTTTATGTTTTTATTTAAACACATTTCTACGCTAATTGGTTAATATTCTGTTTTTTTTAAACATAACTAAGTATTTCCCGTTTGTATTATATAGCTAGTAGCCATAGAAATGCCTCTTTCAAGTGTGATTGGCAAAGACTTGGACTTTTTCTTCGTTTTATGAAAATTCAACGTTCCATGAACTCCCGTAAATCTTTTACGAAGAAAAGAAAATGTTGCTTTAATGAGACTCTTTTCACGTTTTCTCATCGAAGGTAGGTGGAAAAGAAGGTACTTATAACGGACTGCAGGCTTACAATTCATATTTTAAAAAATAAATTTAATATAATTTGAGAAACCAATTAAAGTTGATTAAATTTTAAGAATTAAAACTTTTTTACATAATTAAATAATTATTATATGATTCTGACTTAATATTTGCGAACTAATAGCAAATAATTAGCCCACTTATTTAACAATGCGTCTAAAATTTCCAAATTAATTGACCGCGAAACCATTGGAATACCAACAAAGGCTTCAAAACCAAAAATAATAGATCCGCCATTGTAATTATCTACCTAACGGAAGAGGCTATTCTTTGGAAATACTCATTAGTAGAATATGTTTTAATATATCGTCAAAACTAAGTGAAGTCGTAAACTTTAATCCAGGATTTGAATTAACCATATATTTGTAATAAAATTATAATAAATACACGATCTTTGATTCGACTTCGTAAATAATTAAGGGAGTGTCTCATGAATCGTAATCTATAATGACGAGATAATTATGAACAGAATCTGCAGCCTACAAATTAGTTTAGCATAATAAGTGAATTGATTAAAGGACTTGATAGTGTCATAAACCTAGCCTAGTGAACCATAATATATAATGAACGGGGTATTAAATTATAATAGATTTACAATACATTTCAAATGTCGAATTATTTTAACGTTTAGAAATT